>NW_026558397.1:0-213104 GCF_026930045.1 Uloborus diversus
CCCTGTAGAGTCCAGGACAGTCCCTATTTTTTTTTTTTTTACAATTGCTAATAGATACAGGGCTCCCAAATGGTCCGCTTTTCCCGCCTAGGTTCGTTTTTTAGGGTAAAGTTCGCTTTACTTTGCTTTTTAGCATTTTGGCCCGATTAGTCCACTTTTATACTGATTTTACTTAAACCAGATTTTTAAAAGTTTTCATTACGTTAAAAGATATTATGAACTCTGTTTTGCCCAAACACGTGGCCGCGGCACCTTTTTTCTATTGAATCTGACTTTCCTGTATTATTTCGCTTCAGATTGACATCGTTACTCTTCCTTCAACCTATGGAATCTATCAAACGGAGAGGTTTAAAGGAGGAGTCATGACGTCAAATCCAAGCAGGGTGATATCGATATTTCTCCAGGGTTCGTACGCCCTTGAAAAACCTTGAAAAGTGCTTGAAATTTTTTTTTCCTTTTCTAGTGCTTGACAACCTTGAAAAAGTTTTAAAACCTTGAAAAAAGCGTCAAAGTTTTTTTAGTGCTTGAAATTGGTAGAAAATCATTGGATTGTGCTTAAATATTTTTCAAGAATATTTCATCAGTGCAAGTTTCTTAACTTTTTTTCGATATACAGCATCGCGAAAAATTGCTTTCTGTGCTTCCGAGTTCAATCTTTTTGCATCTTGCTAATATTTTGATATTTTTGGCAATCGGAAGTTATTTTGACATACCCCACCATAGATACACACACGCCTACACACACATACATACCCAGACAAACACACACACATACCAAAACTCATGCCTGCACACACACACACACACACATACATACCCAGACAAACACACACACATACCAAAACAGTCATGCCTGCACACAGACACAAACACACATGCCTACACACACATACATACACAAACACGCCTACACACAGACACATACCTACACACACACATACATGCACACACACGCCTGCACACACATATACACACACACACTCGTGATTGCGAAAAACATAATTGGAATTCAAGATGTCAAAATTTAAATTATTATTTTTTTTTGTCACAATTTTGTATGCATGAGTATTTTATCTCAGAAAGAAGGTTTCACACTTAAAAACAACATGCACCATTTTCTTTTGACGCTTTATTTGTACTTGGGCACTCACTACATATAGTGCAATAGTCTTAAAAGTTGCTTTGGCTATTTTCATTTCATGAGTGCATATTAAAAAAATCGAATCATCAGTCTGTAAAAGAACATAAAAGCAGGGATGTCCTCGGGAGGCGCTGCTGCAAGCATCTTTTGGTTTTCTTTGTGCCTTGGAGTTCTTGTAGCTGTAAAAACGAATGGCCAACTATTAATGAATGTTTTAGACGAAAATGCATGACTATAAATTTATAAAATAAACTCATTTTCCGGTTTCACCGAACTGATATTTGCATCTATATATATATAAAGGTGACGGTGTTTCTTTGTTTGTACCCGATGGCCAGAAGATCCCTACAGCCCTACAGCCTAGCACCTACAGCCCTGAAACTTGGCACGAAAATTCGAACGTACCCCCGGGCCCGTGCTCCTATCGAAGCCGAAATTCTAAATTTCGAATTAGTTTTTTTCCACTTAACTAATTAAACTAAATTTTGGCTAGTTGAGGGTAAAAAATCCACCCCCCCCCCAAACATTATCTATCGTTGGAAAGGATTTTCCTTCCCTGAACAAGATGATGTTTGTTCCATTTTTCACACTTAATCAGAACAGGAGTATAAGCGATTCTAATTGAGCCAATTTTCAAGGCTTCTCTTTCGAGAAATGGCTATAACACTAGGACCCCTTTCCAGACAATTTTTCAATGACTTTCTTTTTAAACATTTTGGAGGAAGTTGCCTTTGTTGCTTATGCATATTTTACTGTTATTACTTTATTTTAAATTCATTGTGCGTATGTTAATTGATTTTCTTTTTAATTAGAAAGTCGCTTGGCGAATTTGGCGATGAATGATGGAGTTTTTTACATTTGAGAGCTACTGCAAATGTAATTTTAGTGTAATTTGTTTTTCTTTAATTTATCGGATTTTCTTTAAATTTTTAGCACAGGCATCTCTGTGCGGGTACTGCTAGTAATAAAATAAATTCCAAGCTTCGTAAAGTTTTTCCATTATAAGTACGTCACTTGGCACACTTTTAATCTTGGCGACTATTTTTCATTTATTTATTGCAGCCACGTTTGTGTTAAAGTCGCGTACCTATACTTGGGGCAAACCTACCCTCCGCAAAATCTTTGTGGTACGATTAGGATCTACGTAACCTTCACAATGCTGCTAGGTTAGATTTGCCCTAACTATAGAAACATTGTTTGGCGATAGCGTACGTTAGTTTGTTATTTTTTTTTTAATGGCACCTCGCATTTGCGATAGTGTACTGTCCACCTCTGGCAAGCCGCTGCCCGACTGATTCAACGATTCTATTACTTGAAATAGGGGTGAGAAAAAACGTCTTAAGAACTTGCGGATTTAGTTGGCAGTGTATTGCTCATTTGGCGAATAATATTACTATACCTAACTAACTATTAGCAAGCGGTACAGAATTTTCTCGCTAATAAAAGGGTTGCAATAGTAGCCTAACTACGCCTAACAATGCCTCTTCTCACAGATTGCTCTCCCTTAAAAGAAATGGATTTGCTCTAGGTCAAAGCTCAACTTGTCGGAGCTGAACAGTAAGTCGATCACTTCCCCGTCTTCGGATCCTTACGCATTCTACGTAGGCAATGAAGCGAGTTAGTAAAAAAGGATCAATAAAAAAGGATAATAGGGGAGATCAAACTGCTTTGGCTCGCCTGAGCACAGGTCATCTAAAAACCCTCAGATTTTCCCATGGTAATAGGACTTTCCCAATTTGCACCAATTGTCATACTGGCCGAAGTATGCGGATGTTGTGCAGTGGCCGAAGAGGCCACTGCACAACATCTGATTTTTTGTGTTGGTTTGGTACGCGAGGATCTACTGAAGAGACCTGCTTCTGTCTTGAAGTTGATTAAAGCGAACAACCTCAAGGATCTGATCTGATTCAGAACAGAGAGATAAGCAAGAAGAAGAAGGAGTGAAAAAGAAGCTTTTGTCTTACCTTTGTCCACAGAGAAGTTTCGAAGTCTGTCTGTGAACGACAGCACCTAGCCCCACATCCAGGGTGGCCGTGTGTGGACGTTACCCGGAAACTGATAGCCTTCCGAATAATCGCCATAGCCCCCGTTGCCTGCAGCACCACCAGCGTATTCACCATAACCGCCGGCACCACCAGGGCTTCCGCAATAAGCAGCACCATAGCCGCAAGCGCCGTAACCACCAGGATCATTCCAGTCACGGCGGACCCTGGAGTGCGAAGATGCACCAGCACTTTCACCACCAGCAGCTCCATAATCGCCAGCATCGCCATAGTTACGACGGACTCTGGAGTTTGAAGATGCAAGGTATGCACCATCGCCTCCAGCATAGTTACCATAGTCTCTATAATCGCCAGCGTGTCCACCGCCATAGTCACGACGAACTCTGGAGTTTGAAGATGCAAGGTATGCATCAGCATAGTTACCATAGTCCCTATAATCACCAGCTTGTTCACCGCCATAGTCACGACGAACTCTAAGGTTTGGAGGGGCGAGGTATGCACTATCGTCAATAGCATAGCCGCCATAGTCTCCATAATCGCCAGCATCGCCATAGTTACGACGGACTCTGGAGTTTGATGATGAGAGGTATGCACCATCACCACCATCATAGCCGCCATAGTCTCTATAATCGCCAGCGTCTCCACCGCCATAGGCACGACGAACTCTAGAGTTTGAAGATGCAAAGTATGCACCATCGCCACCAGCATAGTTACCATAGTCCCTATAATCGCCAGCGTGTCCACCGCCATAGTCACGACGGATTCCGGAGTTTAGAGGTGCGAGGTATGCACCATCGTCAATAGCATAGCCGCCATAGTCTCTATAATCGCCAGCGTCTCTACTGCCATAGTTACGACGGACTCTGGAGTTTGGAGGTGCAAGGTATGCCCCATCGGAATTAGCATAGCCGCCATAGTCTCTAAAATTGCCAGCGCCTCTACCTCCATAGTCACGACGGACTCTGGAGTTTGGAGGTGTGAGGGCTGCATCATCTCCACCAGCATAGCCGCCATAGTCTCTATAATCGCCAGCGCCTCCATAGTCACGACGGGCTCTGGAGTTAGGAGATGTGAGGTATGAAACAGTACCACCAGCATAGCCGCCATAGTTTTTATAATCGCCAGCACCTCCATAGTCACGACGGATTCTGGGGTGTGAAGATGTGAGGTGTAATAGAGCAGTACCGCCAGTTTTTCCGCCGCCTTCATCTGCATCTAGTCCTCTTGATGCTACCATCGGTGGGAACCTGGAAAACAAAGAAATTCATTGTCATCCGGAGTGGTGCACCTTAGCTTCACAAAATTTAGTATCCTTCATTTTTTCAACCCACTACTTTTTGGAATTGCAGTTGAATCCTGAGCTCAACAGCTCCTTTACCTTGTATCAATAAAATTTAACGTAGCAGATTTTTGGAAAACAAAACCTCGATATATAGCTATTATTTAATGGGCTCTTCTGGGCAGGAATTTCAATAATATTTCCAAATCCCTAGCTTTATAAAGATTCAGCCTCATGCGTTGAAATAGGTTCAACAGCCAAATTTCTGTGCTAAGTAGGATTGCGAATAGGGTCTCCAATCCCAAAATCCGGGATCCGAATCTTGCGGGATCCGACATGATATTTAGCGGGACTGAGGGCAAAATCCCGCAAAGATTTTTCATGCAAACGTTTGGCAACTTTTGTCCCTCATTAAACAAATATTTTTTCAAGCATCATCTGAAGTTGGAATCACCTTTCTCGTATATCTGCAAAAAGGGCAAAAAAAAAAAAAAAAAAAAAAAATCGCATGTAATGAACGGTGGATTTACCATTTAAGAACACAATAAAAAAAGAGTATACTTTTCTGAGAATGAATTGTGGTATTTTCATCCGCGGTTTCAGTTTTTATACGTTCAACAACTGAGAAAATTCGCACAAATTATAAACACTTTCGAACACCACCACTGACAATTCGAACACACAAAATTGCGCTCAAGAAAAAAATTGAAAAAAAAAAAATATATTAATTTGATTTTTTGGCGTCTTGTATTCAAATTATGTTTTTCGCAATCACGAGTGTGTGTGTATGTAGGCGTGTGTGTTTGTGTGTGTGGAAGAGTATGTGTGTTTGTGTACAGGGGGTATGTGTATGTCTGTAGGCATGTGTGTTTATGTCTGTGTGCAAGCATGAGTATGTGGGTAGTTGTGTGTATGAGTGTTTGTGTGTGTGTGGGGGGGGGGGTATGTGTATGTTTGTGCAGGCATATGTGTTTGTGTCTGTGTGCAGGCATGAGTGTGTGGGTAGTTGTGTGTATGTGTAGATCTCTGTATGTGTGTATGTGTTTGTGTGTGTAGGTGTATGTATGTGTATGTGTAGGTGCGTGTGAGTGTGTGTAAGTGCGCGTGTGTGTGTACGTGCGTGTATGTATGCGTGTAAGTGTAGGATATGGACGTAACCTGGAGACGGCTTTCGCTCTAGGAGCAGCATCGTGAGACCGGTCGACGCGACAGTGGTGCTATCAGACGGAGGTGGTGGGAAAATAAAATCGTAGGAATTCAAAATAGTCAAATAAAAGCAATAAGCAATCGTGATTGCTCAAAAAAAAAAATGGATTGGGAAAACCCGCTAAAGTAGCCTGAATACAATGTTAAAACTCTTCTATAAGCTTGAGGAATGCACTCACAACCTTTAGCATACTTAAAGTGCACAACAATTTTCTCCGAAAAAGAAAGCAATGAAAAACCTGACATTATTTTACGCTGTCTAACGTGAAGAAAGTACCTGCCGATTTTACCCAGAAGTAACATTATAAATGTGGGTGGTACGTTGAAAAAATTACGTTGGATAAACTAGCTGAGCGATATTTGGCGCGACTCTAAAACAGGCGGAAGAAGCTTGGGTGAAACACAGGATGAGTCGTATGACAGTGCAGTAAGTTAAGCTGCTCAACTTTTTGAATGTCTCTGGAAAGTGAGAGGTAAAATTAGCAAAGTTTTACAAAAATTTTGCATTAAACGCGACTAGGTGAAACCAATCAGCGTTCAACCCTGCTGTAACGAATCAAATGCATTGATACAATGACCAACGTTTATGCAGCAACAATGGTATTCGCAATGCAAGTTAAATTGAATACAGCAATATACAAATCAAACAGACATCATTTTGTCCGAAGTTTGCAGTTCTTGAGCAAAAATCAAGCATGACCAAACAATAAAGAAAACTGTATTTTAGAAAGTGAGGAAGTTTGAGGGAATCTTATGCTAAAATGCCCACCAATTATTCAATCTCAGTAAAACCAACTGCAGTGGAGCAACAGCACGCACTTTCAGCAAGTACAGTGGTGGTAAAAAAAAAATGCATCACCCGCGCCGCAAAGGAGAGGAATAATCATCCCGACTGCATTCAACACACCGTTGAGCATCCCGTATCCGAGATGATTTGGGGATGTATTTCTGATCAAGGTGGGCTTCCCTTTGTGCAAGGAACAGTAAATGCTCAAGTGTATATTGGCATTTTGGAGGACTTCCTACTGTCCGGGATCACTTTACTTCAGTTCCAAACGTCATTTTCCAGGATGATTCTGCCCGTGCCATAGGGCAAAACTGATAAGTAACAGTTTAAAAACCTTTATCCTGCCATTAGACTTAAATTGACATGGGGTTAAGTATTTTTATTTTTCTCTAAACTCACACGCAGGTTCAGAAATGAAAAATGAGCCTGGGGTCAGCCGTTTGCCTTGGTCCGGAAACAGCTCCGATCGTCGTAAACAATGATCGGATTCCTGCTGTTCAATGTTTATTTCATAAGTTTTGCAGAATTTCGCATACATTCATCGTTAATCGGACGACCAAAACTTCTCACATAATCCCATTGTTGTGAAAATGCGAGGGTGATGCACTTTTTTTTTACCCGCACTGTATATTATTTTTTGCTCAGAAATCTCTCATCCTATATGACCGATGCTTTGTTAAGAGGCATTGGACTTTTTACGAGCACACTTTTTCGTTTTAAATGATAGTTGCTAATTGAGATATGGCTTTGTTGTACGCTACAATTAGTGTACGGAATTCGACAGAACTACTAATTCAAGTAACAAAAGCAATCCTTCCTAACAACTTTTTCTACTTGGCAGTAAAATTTAAATTTTAGAAGAACAAAGTCAATCCCGCGGGATTGGCTCCTTACAATCCCAAAACCCCGTGGGATGGAGATCGGTGCGGAATTGGAAACCCTACTTGCGAAAATATTCAGAAACTCCCAGTTACGAATCTCGCTGATTTGGTAGGCATTTCTAAAATTGTTGAAAGTTAAAACTTCGTTTTTTGAGACAAGGTCATTGTTGCTAATCCAAGGACTGATCCAAAAAGTATTCAAGAAGGGGGCGATTGATTTCAGATTCTTATCCTTTTACAAAATTCTAAATCTCCACCTCCTAACATTTCGGTAGATCGTCTCAAATTAGGTTTATTTATTTTATTTATTTATTTATTTGTTTTTTTTTTTTTTTTTTTTTTTTTGAACTTCTATTTCTACAAAATTCCGGAGTAGTGAATCCTATCCTTTACCTTAGCGTCATCAGTGTCCTATAATTGCTTTTTTTTGAACTTCAATCTTAAAAACTTTCTAGAGAAGAGTCCCCCGAACCCCATCTAATGTCCTCTAAAAACGTCTAAAATTGGATGAATTTAATATTGAAATTAAACGATTATCTACTCTAGAATTTGATCTCTCGGCATCCTCTGCATTCAGAACTGCTGTTTGTTTGAATATTGAAAAAAAAAATAAATTAAAAAAAAAAACATATTGCAAAACTCACGTGATGCTGCAGATGACGAGGAAAATGAGAAAGAATTTCATGTTTGTTTAGTTTGGCTCTACCCTGTGTGTCCGTGTATCATTTCTCTCCCATTATATATACTTAAATTTTTGTGTATAGAAATACCCAAAGTAACTGGAAAAGGAGATCATGGCGCAATTAAGCTGAATTACCTATTTAACTGATGTTGCGAAAGCTGTGAAATCAACAGCAGACGAATCGAAGAAGTGTTGAATAAGCTGTGATTCAATGATTTGAAAAAAATAAATAGGCGAAGAAAAACCTTGAGGTGGATCTAATTTGTTGGAAATGGGATTCAGATGAATAGTTAAATAACACGATAACAAGCAGCATGATAAAAATATGCGCTGTCACGTAAGAAACGATTTTTTGGACCGCCGTTGTGAAAACAATAAGTAAATAAAAATTTGATCAAACTGAGAATTGAATAAATCTTTACTAGTAATAATAAAGCTGAAAGTCTGGATCTCTGTCTGGATATCCGTTACGCGCCTAGCACCTAGACCGTTCGGCCGATTTTCATGGAATTAGGTACAAAATGAATTCGTAGCATAGGGGTCAGCACCTCGAAGTGATTTTTCGAAAATCCAATTGAGTTCCTTTTCTATTTCAATTTTAAGAACAATTTCTCCTCCGAAATACTTCGGTGTTATATTATAAAGGAGAAGTATTAATAACGCGAAACATGCTCCTACCGTACTACAATTTTCTAGGTTACCAAATCTCGGGAAAAATGGGGGTACACAACTTTTTGAGTTCCTCAACTACATAATTGAGGTTTTAAGAACAGTATGCAACTTTTTACTTTCTTTTACAAAAAAAAGGAAGTATTGTATTCGCGAAGAAAATTTCACTCAAAAATCGACCTTAATTTTCATTTTACTCACCGCCGAATGAATATTGAGTTTTTTTTTTTGACTCGGACTTCTCATGACGTCTGTATACACGAATGTATGTGCGTATGTATGTCGTATAACTCAAGAACGGTAAGTCCTAGAAAGTTGAAATTTGGTACGTAGACTCCTAGTGGGGTCTAGTTGTGCGCCTCTCCTTTTGGTTGCATTCGGGTGTTTCTTTTGCCTCTTTTTTGGGGGGAATCATTGTTAATTTCGATGTAAACTCAAGTATTGTTATAATTTGGCGGACACTTGGCGATATATCGCTATTTTGATCGTCAAGTTTTGTCGCCAACTTGGCGACAAATTCGGCGATTTTGTTTTTTTAATCTGATTTCAATGTGGCCACTGTTGGTGATATTTAGAGAGTAAACTCTTGAATCACATTAAAATTGCCAGTAATGGGGAACTGACATTAAATTGGAGTAAAAGGAAGTCATGTGATGCACACATCAACTCGTTTTATTCCAATTCAACTTCAGGGAGCCATGTAGAAACAAAACTTACCGTAAACTAAGATCAGCTGGTTTTTGGCATAGCCCCTTCTGCAACAACTTTTGCTACACTGTCACACAGTTAGTTAAAAATGGCTTGTTGATAACGCTTTATCATCAGTTAGGCTTTCTGATGATGAAGAAAGAGGATCTAGGGAGTTTTGGCTATACTGTGTAAAAAAATGGAGGATTTCCTGCCTGGGCATTATTACGCGCACTCGCCTTGCATATACAAGGTGTTCCGTTTTAACCTGCGTGACCTTTATTTTCGCAACCGTTAGTCCTAGATGTATACTTTCAATTGCAAAAATGTTCAAAATTATATGTGGTGTTAAGATATTGAAAGTTTGAAGTAAAAATTAAAATAAGTCAAAAAATACAAAATTTAACTTTTTATACGGGCCCCAGGTTTTCTAACTTACATTTAGGGAAATAATCTCCATTGTAAAATAATTCCAACACAAAAAGTTCGAACTTAGTTCGACCAATATTCACCGAGATATGAAGCGCAGCGTTTTGTGACTTACACCACTTTTCACTCGACGTTTTGGGGGAAATATAGCGATTAACAAGTGTTTAAAATTATATGTGTGCATAGAGTGTGGTTTTCAATTTGATAGAGGTTTCGTCGTGTGTTTTTGCGTATCACGGCTAGGACTCGACCGATGCATCGGCGCCGATGGTTCAACAATTCAGCCATCGGCATCGGCATCGGCGGCCGATGCTAACTTGCAGGAAACATCGGCCCATCGGCCTTAAAAACATCGAAAAGCCGATGGAATTGGCCGATGTTTTTGAAAAAAAAAAGACCTTTGTTTTACTTTTTAATACAAAGTAAAGGGAGTTGTTGTTTTCAAACAAAATTGTTTACTTAAATTTCAGTATGAATTTATATTTTCGTCACCCCTGAAAGAGTTTTTAATACTGCATTCAGGTACCAAACACGTTAATTATTGCGTTGTTTCTTGCGGCTGGATGCACGTTTGTATCTCTCATAAGTCATAACTAAAAAATGGTAAGCTGTAGAAGGTTAAATTTTCGCCTGTGGGAAGTGCGCACGTTCCAGTTGTGACCTTCCCTTTTTGTTTTCGATGGGATGTTCTAAAAAGCCTATTAACTGATTTTTTATGGCTATTAATTACTTATTTCAATGCAAAACTAATATAGCGTCTCAGACTGACGATCATTTGGTGATATATTACCGAATTGGAGACCGTGGAAACAAATATGAGATGGCGAAACCGGTTTTGTGTCATTTTGTTCGATTCCCGTTGAACCGACGCGACGGTAATTTTTAATTTTTCGATGTTTGTAATATGAATCACAGTAATGCAGTCTTTTCTGTATCGCTTCGGCGGAGCTACAAGATTGGGGCCCGTCGAAATACATTTTGGGGCCGTATTTCTCTGTCACAGAAGTTGTAAAACATTTATCAAAAGCATTGTTGTAACTCCTACGGTGCCCCTATGGTTATGGGGACCTCGCGCAATTGCAACATTTGCTACATTTTAAATCCGCCACTGCACGTCAAAACAAACTCGGGTGCAAGTTTTAAAAGGGTTTTTCTGCTCAATGTTTATTATTATTTTGAACTCTATTTTTTGTATTTCCGAGAACACTTGCGTGCTCTTAATCCCACTCCCTCAATTTCTGAAATTAAACTAAAGTTGTACTTCTGAGTTGTTTAAAACTAACACCATTCATAAAATTAGATTTTTTTTTCAAGTTTTATCTATTGTTTAGGAAGAGTTTAGAGCATTAATTAGAAATTGATTAAAGACGTTTTGAATTGTGACATAATTCGGAAAACAAAGAGATTTTGAATTTTTCTTCAGAAGTACTGAAGTAGATTCAGAAACTCTTCCGAGGCGTTTGTGGTAGCGCTTCTGTACTTAAAAAATTAAGCCGAAGTTGGGGCCGAAGTTTAACATTGTGAGTTACTCCAAAATTAGAGGGTGACCCCCTAATCCGCCCTCGTCATTTCAAGCATTTCTTAAATATTTAGCGATTATTTATTTTGGTCAAGAAATGTCATTTTGCGTATTTTTTATACTTGTTTCACCTATATTTTGTAATGCGTCACCTTTTTTGCATCATTAATAGCGATCAATTTTTTTTTCTGTTGTAACTTTTTTTATGTATTTATATAAAATCAATGAATAAGTTATTTTTGTTTTCATTATATGTTTAATAATATGTTATAGAAAAGTTTCAAGGATTTTCTACTATGCAATTTTTTAAATTTCAGAAAATTATTGTTAAATTGAAAAATTTAATTTGAGCGTGTTTGTAGTGCTCCATAAAAGATTAATCAATCAAATTGTTCAATATTACGTGTGTATCAAGTAGTATGTATATGTATTCAGTTATTAATTTGGGGTAAATATTGAGTTTGTTTATTGGTAGCTGCGTTTTAAGAATCTCACTCATTTCGTGGCTATTTCTTTTTTCCGCAAAATTTACGCCACTGTTATACATTTTATGAAAAATGCTAACTTTCCTATTCATAAATTTTAAATAAGTATAAAAATATTCCTATTATGATTTAATATTGTAATTTATCTGTTACCTTTTTTTTTTTTTGTTTAACTTGATGACTAAAAAATGTCTACGTGCAATCTTTCCACTTTAATAGCGTAATTTGTTGACGGTTTCATAGTTTTTTTTTTTTTGAATGATTAAACAACATAATTTAATGATTTTTAACTATGTTTAGTTTACCTAAATCGAAACATTATTACGATATTACTGAAATCTTAGTTATATGTTCAATTTAAAAAAAAATCAATTGGTTATTAAACAGTCTCTTTGTTTTTCCTCCATTTTTTTTTTTTTTTTTTTTTTGCTGTTGTTCTTCGTCTTCCATTATACAGCAGTCAAAAAAGGAGAACATAACTACACCCTATACAGATTGTACGTAGTACGATCCAAAAGTTCGAGGGATAAGCTTTATAAAACCTTACCCAGAAAAGTTCACATTACCGAAGCACATCCACCTACAAAAGGTCATCTTGAGGGACTATGTACTTCTGCCAGTGTTCATATAACTTTTGGAAAAACTCCCGGAAGCCATTTTTCACTACCTTTTGTGATGCAGTTTTATCTTCTCCTGACGGAAGAAAGCGGCGTCCAAGCAAATGTTTTTTTTGCTGGGAACAAGTAAAAGTCACACGGAGCTAAGTCCGACGAAACGTGATGTTATTAGTTTGTCATATCAGAGTATTGACCAATCGAACCGTGCATCCTCAACATGAAAGTCGCCTTCTTCCCCACGATGAAGTCAAAGCAGCAGCGAAAGAGCCCTTACAGGAGGTTGCAATAAATGTCTTCCAGGAGTCCTTCTAAAAGCTATACGAACGGTGGCAGAAGTGCATAGTCGTTCAAGGTGACCATTTTGTAGATAGATTCACGGTAAATTTTTATACAACTTGTCCTCGAACTTTTAGATTATACTACCTACGTATGAGTTTTCAACTTACTATTTCATAACGTTTTTGAGTGACGTAAGTTTACGCGCATGAAAACATCACAAGAGAATTTGCGATAATTTTAAATAAGGAGGCTTTCAAAATGGATATTTCGGTCATCTATATGTTCTTAGGTACATATGCATGTACATATGCGCAGAAAAAGCTTGCGAAGTTTAAATTGGATGATCGTAAAATAAAAATTTAGGTCGAAATCTGATTTTTTTTTGGGGGGGGGGGGAGTATTACAATTCCTTATCCGTAGAAAGGAAGTAAAGTGAAATGAATCAATGATCCTTTAAATCCCTGACAATTTTATCAATTTATTTCTGTTAGATTTTTTTTTTTTGCCATCGGCCAACAGCATCGGCCATCGGCCATCGGCAATCGGTCATTTGGAGGAAAACAATCGGCCATCTTTGAATAATCGGCCAACAATCGGCATCGGTCCATCGGCCAAAAAATGCCATCGGTCGAGCCCTAATCACGGCATAACATTTAGATATATTTTTGAATAGTAATGAAAAATATAAATAACTTGCTTTTCTTACTTTGACGACCTGTCATTCTTCTGAAAGGGCGATAAGTTCCAATCTCATCTTCTGCATGGTCCCTTAAAACTTTAAACTATAATATCTCCTTGAGTTTGGGTCGCAGAAATGTCAAGTTTTTTGTGTCAGTAATAGTTTTTTCGGTACTTAAGGTACTTCCCTTCTTCAGTACTCGTTTAAAATTGTTCAACTGAACACTGGAAATGTCTGGAAAATGTTTTCTGAACTTTTTTTCAAGGATAGTTTGGGGAGAATGATCGGAGAATCGACCCATCGTATAGGTCTAGCCCCTGCTATGAGTGGTACCGCTTATATAACATGCAGCCAAGATAAGTCTAATTAATGAAGTATCACTGATTTTTTTTTTTAACGAGGAAGACTTTTAGCGTCAATTTTCTGCATCTGGCGACTATTTTGGAGGCTAATTTCCATATTGCAGGCTACTAAAGCAACTTTTTTTAGAAGCGGAACTCAGTAGCAGCCCTGTTTTTGAAATTAGACATTGAGAGTCATTTACATATTCTTTCTGCGTGTAATTGTCATTTCATGAGCTAATAAACAAATACATACTTCAGAAAATCAATTTATTGGTCTATAACAGAACATAATAGTGGGGGCTTCCTCGAGAAAAGCTCTGCTGGAAGAACCTGTTGGTTTTCCTGGCAGCCATGCAGTTCCTGAAAAGCTGTAAAAATGAATTACTAAGGAAAAGAAATAAAAGGTTTTAGTGAGCATAAATTTGACAGATGTGTGTAATGAATTGAAATTTTTGGTAGTTTGCTATTTTAGGAGCATTTTTATTCCTTAGAAATTATTTTTCAATTATTTTTTGCAAATTATGCATTTTGGTCATTTTACACTGGATTTAATTCCAGGTAAAGTGGTCTTATTTCAACTGTGTCGAAAAGTGACTAGTTTAAATCCAGAAGCGAAATCTTATTATTTTTAACCGACTTCAAAAAGGAGGCGGTTATCAATTCATACCGTATGTATGTTTTTTTTTGTTTGTCCACTCATAGCGTCTCACGTAGTGAACCGATTTTGATGATTTTTTCTTTAATGGATAGGGGATGGCTCAACTTAGGTCCCATTACTTTGTTTGACCATATTTGTTCTTTAGAAAAAAAGTTATGGGCAAAAAACAGTACATTTTATGCAATTTCCCTATTAAATGATTTTGTAGCGAAGTTCGCACTTTTCATCCGTGGATAACGGTGGCTCAGTGGTAGAATTCTCGCCTCCCACACGAGCGACCCGGGTTCAAATCCCGACTAGGACAAAGTGAATTTTACTAAAATTTCGTTTCTACTGTTTCCCGTATTTTCTCGAATCTTCTATTAATTTCTGTATCTTTCCAAGTCTGGAAAGTTCCAGCCCTTTCTCAAGTTGTATATAAGGAGATGTAACGTTCATTCGTGGTTCTGAATAAAGATCTCGAGTTGAGACTAACGAGTATTCGCTTCATTTGGCTTTCACATTGTCTTCGCTATCTTCATCTACGCGACAATATGAAACTCATTGTTATAAAACTTTGGTGCCCTATAACAGTAACATTAATAGTAATTGTAATGATAATTTTGAATGAAGGCTTCTCTGAAGCAAGCATCAAATTTCTTCAAGAAATATTTCGATAATGGGGAATCTGGCGCTGTCGTCTCATTTTTGGCGTAAATAATTTTATTTTAGTAACCCTGCTGATTTATTGTAACCTTATGTGAATTATCAAAATCTTCCGTTCTTCAGTGCTATTGCTCCATAGTTTAGGGGTAAACCTAACCTGGAAGCGAGGTGATGCAGTGATTAGGATCTGCTTAGCCTTCACAATGCTACCATTAGGTTTGACTCAACTACTCTGTAGTATTTTTATCGTTATCATCTATGCCGATAACAGATGATCCGGGCTAAGTAAGAAAATACAGGATTGCGTCATGAGCAACTTAGATGCTGTGGAATGTAAATTAGTTAGGAAAAACGTAATACTTAAATGGTTATAATTAAGTTAACTACGCATGATTTCCAGAGAGGAACAAAGATAAGTTTTTAGTGCCAATCGCCCAAAGTTTAATACGTGTCAATAGTTTTTTTTTTAGTATGGAGCATTTTTAAGAAAAAAAATGTGAAGTTTCGTGATGGTAACTTCTTATTATTTCTGAAATACCTACATTTACACTAAAAAGAATGAAATAAAAAAATTTTGAAAAAAAAATAGAACCGACTTCAAAATTGCTCTAAAAAGTGAAAAATAATTTTATTCTTTAAACACCATCGATAATGCTTTTAAACATAATTTTTGAAGTTGGCGCAAAAACGATAGATAAAATCATTCACAGCCATATCTCAACTGCAAGTATAAATTTAACCAGGTCCAGTTTCTTCACTATCACATACATTATGCATTGATGACAGCATATTTGAATAGCAATATAAATGTTTCGTTCGTAACTTAGGATGCTTTTTCTGAAAAAAAATATGAACGAAGCATGGTTACACTGGATTTTACGTTTTGTTTTTGCGCCAACTTCAAAAATTATGTTTAAAAGCATTATCGATGGTGTTTAAAGAATAAAATTATTTTTCACTTTTTAGAGCAATTTTGTTAGAGTTAACCTTTTTTTTTTTTTGTTACTGCATTGCAGCATGAGCCTATTGAATGCATTCCCCTCCTTCTTTACTAATAATTAAGCTGAAAGTCCTTCTGGATCTCTGTCTGTTTGGATCTTTGTGACGCGAACAGCGCCTAGGGCATTCGGTCGAATTTCATGAAATTTGGCACAAAGTTAGTTTGTAGTATGGGGTTGTGCACCTCGAAGCAGTTTTTCGAAAATTCGAATTCGTTCTTCTCCTATTCCAATTTTAAGAACATTATACCCAGCAAATTATCATAACGTGGAATAGTAAGTTACGGAATTATCATGACGTGGAACCGTAACACGGGCGGGCAAATTAACAAAGCCAATTGGCGAGAAATTCATCATCTATTATTTGTAAATACACAGGCGAACCAAATGACCTTTTCATTTTCTACTACGGGCAAAGCCGTGCGGGTACCACTAGTATAAAATAAATCCTTGCTCTCCTATGTTGTACCGAAAAATGACGCCTAATGTGTTGGGAGAGCAAATAATGTGCCCAAACTTTAAATTCCAATAAAGCGTCATAGCGTATTTGGAGTCAAACAAGTTACTTTAGATCCCCATTGCTACCAAACCGGAGACAAAAGTACTTTATCCTGGTCTCGTATCTAGTGTGAATAAACCTAAATTCAGAATTTTCGTCCATATTCTACCAGACCAGCTATACCGATGCTATTTCTCCAGTTATTTTGTAGTAAGTTACCACCCTAAGCCAGGGCTGAAGCAGAAATACTTAAAATACACCACCAGCTCAGTTATTCCATCCGAGGACTGCAGTTTCGTGCTTTTTAGCACTCATCAGCCCGGAATAGGAAATTTTTGCCATCAATCTTTGAGTTGAACCGCACCATTGCTGCGGTCACTCATCTGGTGTGCTAATTCTTACATTAGCTACCAGTTTGTTTGGCTCTCTTGGCTCCCTTAAGAGGTTTTTCGCCTCCAGCTCATGTGATTCCTATTCCGGGCTGATGAGTGCTAAAAAGCACGAAACTGCAGTCCTCGGATGGAATTACTGATCTGGTGGTGTATTTTAAGTATTCCTCCAGTTGTCTGCTATTCCGACTCAATGTGTGGAGTTGATCTAGAAATATTTTCCCATACCACACTCAGCGTGAGAACAACACATTGCGCTGGTGTTTTATACCTATCATCAGAATGGAAGCTTTATAAGTCTAGAGTTACGTGAATCCCGGGCCACAGCCTCTCTTTTCTACGAAAAACCAGCCATGTGGGTTTCACAATAGCCAGGGCCTAATTACCGCACAGGACAACTAGGCCTGGGCCTGGGGCCCCATCTTCCTCAGGGGTCCCGATTTTTTAAAAACTTATACATAGCATTAAAAAATCATGCATTTTTGCGAAAATAATGAAAACTAATGATTTATTAATTAAAAACATACCTCCAAAATATTGTTAAACATTTTTTTGCATTGACCTTATGTGACATAATAGAGAGGGGGAACTCCAAAGCATTGCGGGCCTTGGGCCTCACATTTAGTTAGTCGGGCCTTGGCAATAGCCGAATTCTATCGAAAATTGGATTTTTTGTGTACATAGTCTTTCTCTGTTTGGTGCGAGGTGATGTCGGTGACTCTATAGTGAAGATTTTAAAGGTTATCGCGGTTCCAAATCCCAGACAGCAGGGAAAAGCATAACTTGCGAAGAGTGTCGTCACACCGGAGTCTGGTTTAAGTAAGGCCCCTATATATATACGAGCCGACGCATCAGCGTAAGATCAGCCTTTTTGGATCGGAGCGCGTGTTTGAGGGGTTGTCTTTTCTGGCAAGTTATCGCGTTTGGTGATTGTTCACTGTGATCAATTATTAGCGGCACGTGAATTGTTTATTAAATAAAATTTTATTTTCTGCAAATTTGGCGAAATCCGAAACTTTGCTGTGGTAACCCTAGCAGTGCAACAATGCGAAATCCGATCCAAAATGGCTTAACTTAAGCTGATGCGTCGGTCTGTCTATATAGCGGCTCTAGGTTTAAGCAAAGTCAAGCTCCTCCATCAAAGAAATCCCGATTTTAAAGGAAATTACTGTTTGACCACGGATTTTATGTAATCTGGCAATCTGCCAAGTAAAGACGATTCCATCTGAATGAATCTAGGGGGGGAGAAGGGAAAGTAACGATGGGATTTTTATGCCCGCGTTTTATAATGTCACTAGTGCCTTATTCATTTATTGCATTCTCGAAAATAAAATGAGGGGCAACATAAATAGTTACCATGGAAACAATAGAAAGAAAAGAAAATATTTTCATTTCGTTCCGGAACGTAAAAGCAAAATGGTAAGCTCAAAACTTTGTTGTGAATAAATAAATTAATTACTTTTTGTAGTGAGAATATAATAGATCGAATATACTTTAGATTAAAAAAATGTTGCTGTGAGCAAATTTTCATTTTTACAAAATTAAGGCTAAATAATAGAGAGGCAAAAGTGCACATGTGAAACAAACCAACTGACACCCCTGTGAACTAATAGATACGTCCATTTCCGCCGATAAACCGGATATTAGTCTTTCCATGCAATCGATGGTCAGACAGTAAGTTGGTCAAAGAGGAGAGATATTACTGAGCGAAGAGTTGAGAGCCACAGACGATGCGCTCTCGAAGTTTTAAAAATCTTGTACGATGAATTGTTGTAAATATAGCTGTAAATATTAGATATACTGGTGGTACCCGCAAGGCTTTGCCCGTAGTAGAAAATTGAAAGGTCTTTTGGTTCGCCTGTATATTAACAGATAATGTATGGTGAATTTCTCGCCAATTGCCTTGCCCATGTTACGGTTCCACGTTGCGATAACTTGGTCATTTTCTCGTCCGTCTTATGATAATTTTGTTGGGTAAAATGTTCTTAAAAGTGGAATAGAAAAAGAAAAAGAACAAAATCGAATTTTCGAAACATCGCTTCGAGGTGCTCAACCCCATGCTACAAACTAACTTTATGCCAAATTTCATGAAAATCGGCCGAACGGTCTAGGTGCTATGCGCGTCACAGAGATCCGGACAGAGAGAGATATCCTGACAGAATTTCAGCTTTATTATTAACTAGTGATACCCGCACGGCTTTGCCCGTAATAGAAAAATCGAAAGATCTTTTGGTTCGCCTGTATATTTACAAATAATGTACGGTGAATTTTGTCGCCAGTTGGCTTGTACCCATGTTACGGTTCCACGTTAAGATAATTTCGTATACTCGTCCATCTTATGATATTTTTTTTCTCAAAATTGGAATAGAAAAAAAAAAACACATGGAATTTTCGAAAAATCGCTTCGAGGTGCACACCCCCATGCTACATACTAACTTTGTGCCAAATTTCATGAAAATCGGCCGAACGGTTTAGGCGCTATGCGCGTCACAGACATCCAGACATCCAGACATCCTCCGGACAGAGAGACTTTCAGCTTTATTATTAGTAAAGAAGATTAAACGTCTCTTAAAGACTGCTTTATATTGTTGTCTTTACACGCGAGGTGGAAACTTTACACCTCACGCAATCGATGTAGACAATGAAGCGAGTTTGAGCAGTAATTTACTGCCCTTAAGACAGAGCTAAGGCAGAACTACAAGCAAAAAATCGACAGTCCAGTTATGCAATCCAGAGAATGCAATTTCGCTCTTATTAGAACTCATCAGTCTGTATTAGTGAATAACCGAGCTGATGTCATCTCATTGAAGCTGAGAGTGCCAACAAACTGGTAGCTAAAGTAAATTTAGCACACCGGAGAGTGTCCGCAGCAATGGCACGTTTCAACTTGTCAATTGAAGGCGAAGTTTGGATATTAAGCAGCTAGTTGTCGCATTTAGGCCAGTTGTAAGGCAGCATTCTCTATTCCACACTGATGAGTCTACGGCAACGACGAAACTGCAGTCTCTGGGGAGCATAATAGAGCTCTCGGTATATCGCTTGTGAAACGAGATTGCTCAAGAAAAAAAAAAAATAAAATAAAAAATAAATAAATAAATAAAAATAAAAAATTAATTTGAATTTTGACCTCTTGAATTCATTATGTTTTTCGCAATCAAGAGTGTGTGTGTGTTATGTAGGCATGTGTGTTTATGTGTGTGGGGGGTGTGTGTTTGTGTGTAGGGGGTATGTGTATGTGTGTATAGGGGGTATGTGTATGTGTGTGTAGGCATATGTGTTTGTGTCTGTGTGTAGGCATGAGTGTGATGAGTGTGTGTGTAGTTGTGTGTATGTGTATCTGTCTGTATGTATGCGTGTGTGTGCATGTATGTTTTTAAGTGTGTGTATGTGTTTGTGTATGAGTGTGTAGGTGTATGTATGTATGCGTGTCTGTCTATGTATGTGTTTTAGTGTGTGTGTAGTTGTGTGTATGTGTATCTATCTGTCTGTATGTATGCGTGTGTGTGTATGTATGTGTTTAAGTGTGTGTATGTGTTTGTGTATGTGTATGTAGGTGTATGTATTTGTATGTGAGTGTGTGTGTGTGTGCTTGCGTGTGTGTGTAGTTGTGTGTGTGTATGCGCGTGTGTGTAGGACATTGACGAAACCTGGAGAAGGTTTTCGCTATAGGAGCAGCATCGTGAGGAGCCGGTCGACGGTGATGGTGCGGAGGGCGGCGGTGGGAAAATAAAATCATAGGAACGCCTAAAACAGTCAAGTGAGAACAATAAGCAATCGTGATTGCTCAAGAAATGGAAAGCTTTTGACTTACCTTTGTCTAGCAAAAAAGTTGCTCCGATGTCTGCACGAAAACATTCTCTTAGCCAAACATCCAGACCCGCATTGGGACCTTACCGCGACGAAATCCAGAGGGAATTAGTCCAGGGCCCCAGGCGGCATAACCGCCAGCTCCATGGCCTCCATAACCTCCTGCGCCATAGTCACCATTGCCCCCGTAACTTCCAGGACCAACATAGTGACGTCGGACCCTCAATTGTGAAGATGTGAGATCGCCTCCAACTTCTCCACCTGCGTCGATTCCCTCTGATGGCAGCAAACTGGAAAACAAACAGATTGGAGTAAGTGGAACCTTTATTAGAACAGAAGAAGTACAAAAGTTTTGAAACAAAAAATTTGAACCTTTTCACTTCCTTTTACAAAAAAGGAAGTATTGTAATCGCGAAAACATTTTAACCCAAAAATCGGCTTTAATTTCCATTTTGCTCACACCCGAATGAATGCTGAGTTTTTTTTTCAAACCGACAACACGTGGATATGTGGCTAGGAACCAGGGCTGCGGAGTCGGAAGGAAAATGGCCGACTCCGACCCCGACTCCGACTCCTGGATTTTGAAACGCCCGACTCCGACTCCGACTCCGGATTTATTTTATTTTTTTAATTGTATTTTTTCAACTCCCTCTCTCCCTTCAGGGGAAGGGGAGAAACCTCTAAACAGAGATTGAAATATTAATTCCTTTTTATGAAAATTTCGCATTTTGTTTTTTATTGTAAACCTAAGACGCATACAACGTTCGAAATTCAATTTAAAAATCAAATTTCCCAATAGTTACGAGTTAAAAAGTGAGATGACTTATTAATCTCTTTTAAAAAATTTGAAAAGGATTATCTGTAATTTGGCCCCCTTTAATGTTTAACAAATTGATATTGATCAAATCGTGTGCTTTCAATTTTTGAAAGCTGTAACTTGTGAGAAAAAAAGCTTTTTTTTCTAAATCCAAGTTCTTGAGAGGGGGTGGTTGTCCCGGGTGACACAGATCTGGTAGATGACACCAAAAGTTAATTTCAGAGTTTATAAAAAAATATAAATATTTTAATTCTGAAAATTTTCGCGAATATATTTTAAATTATATTTTATCAATAAAATTTCAACAAAAATAGGGCACATATACGTCAGGAGCTAATTTTACACAAAATGCTGCGGTATACAAATTTGTACGAATATTTTTTACTATACCTATATTTCTACTTCGCTAAATTTTTAATTTAAATTTTATTGGCTGCTTTAGAATTAACCTTAATATGAAGATTTTAAGATGAACTGCAATTATTGAGTGTTGTAATCAATTATTTACACTTATTTTGTTTCATACTTTTTAGTTGAGAACCAAGCTTATAGAAACAGTCTTAATAAAGAAAAAAACATTAGATTATTTCATCGAATCTTTTAGATTCGTGCTTTCGCGCCAGAACTTCTTTGAATTTGCGGATCACCCTTAAACGTTTCAACCTTAGCTACGGGCCTCGACTTACTAATTATATTTCATCAATAAAATTTCAGCGAAAATAGGGCACATATACGTGAGGAGCTAATTTTACACAAAATGCGGAGGTATACAAATTTATACGAATAGCTTTTACTATACCTATATTCAGGGGCGGACTGACTGACTTTGGCTCAGTCGGCAAAAGAGTATTTTGGCCCACCTCTGTAAATTAAAAAAGTTATATTAACCAGTACCAGATCTCGATTCTTCCGAGCCGATCAAAGACATTAAACTACCGCTTTAGTTCCTATTTCCCTTTAAGTTTCTAAATCAAGTTTTAAAGTTCTAAAAAAAGAAAATTGTGAAAGGTAAAATAAAGCTAACATTTTTAATGTGACTTGAAAGAAGGATACTAATGGTTACAAGTCTTAAAAGGCATATTTTTAGACTTCTATACTGATAACATAGGAAGGATACAAGGAAAGAGTAGAATCAGGTAAATTCCTCCGGAAATTTTTCAAAATTGGTTGATCTGTATAGGCATAAGGAGAAAAGAATCGGGAGACGGGGTTCTAGTTCCCTTCCAAACGATATTTTCAAAGTTGATGTCAAAAAGCGCAATTTTACCATTTTCGGTAACGTTGAACAAAGGAAAAAGAAAAGGTTCCCCCACGTTTTTGTTTTCTTAACTTCTTTTTTTTTTCAAAATTTAAGTCTATTTTTGGCTATTTTTGTTTACAATAGAATGTCGAGGGCTCTTCCTAAAAATTCTCCAAAATGAGAAGTTTTAGAAATACAATTTTAGGTTTACCCTTGGTAAAATTAATGGAACAAGGAAGCATCGGGAGCTCTCTACGAAAACGTTTCAATTTTGAACTATTAAAAAACTAAAAACTATCATTGGTCAAGCTTGAGAGAGAAGGAGGCTCAGTGATCTCATTTGGAAACATTTAAAAACTGAAGTATACTCTACCCAATTTTAAACTACATTTAGTTACTATAAGGAAAACGGCGACTCTCTTTCTTAATTTTTTAACATTGGAATTTTAAAAACATAATCTTATAATGTGTTTGAAAACATTAAAAGGACACTGGACCGGTTTCTCGAGTGTTTCCTCCCAGATTTTTTAGGAGGACGCTGTGCCCTTCCGCTTTTAAGCTAACTTTTGAGCCTTAACTTGATCATCCCTCCTTGCCCCTTAAAAGTTTAGACAAAACTGCACAAAAGCTAAATTTTTTTCAAAAGGCAAAGATTCACATAAGCCTGTCCTTTCGTTTCAATCACTTATCCACAAGAATCTGATTAGAATATACATAAAAAGAAGTCGAAAACTTTGTACTGCATAGTGAATAAAATATGACAACGTATATAAAGTACAAATTGAGAATGGAAAAAGGTTAAAAAACCAGCAAACAGCTGTTTCGGCACTCTAAAATACAAGTGCCATCATCAGTGCAATTAAAAACGAAGACAGGTTCACCCGACTAAAACACAGTCGAGGCGAACAATGGAATGAGAGACGAGTTGTAAATGTGATGTCCCTGCTCTCATATCTTTTACAACTCGTCTCTCATTCCATTGTTCGCCTCGACTGTGTTTTAGTCGGGTGAACCTGTCTTCGTTTTTAATTGCACTGATGATGGCACTTGTATTTTAGAGTGCCGAAACAGCTGTTTGCTGGTTTTTTAACCTTTTTCCATTCTCAATTTGTACTTTATATACGTTGTCATATTTTATTCACTGATTAGAATATATCTGATTATTTTTGCATTACCTTTGAAACTAAACATCGAAAAACTTTTCAATATTTTAAAAATGATTACTATGGAAAACACTTGAACATTGTATGTACCTAGAAAACCAAAAAGTAAAAGAAGCACCTTTTGTGTTTTACAAAACTTCTCTAAACAGTACCCTTTTATCTGAAAGCGCACTGCCCTTTTATTGGTCTGGGGGAAACACTGGTTTCCTCAGGGCATTTTTTCTGAAACTGAAATCAATTTTTGGCTATAGTGCTTATAAAAGGGTTACGGAGCTCTCCCACGAAAATTTCAAAATGTTAAATTTTACGCTATCTTTAGTGATTTTAAAGGAACGGCGGAGGTTCGATGACTTTGTCTTGAAATTTTTCGATATTTAAATCTGAAAAATACAATTGAGGGCCTTGATGCAAGAACCAAGAACTAAGTAAGTCCACGCTCACTCATTTTTGGTAAGACCAACAAATAAGATCAGTAAGGCTAATATCTTTTCTCACATTATTTACTAGAAAGCAGAGGTCTGATCTTACATTTGGTTCCCGTTATAGCATCAATAGAAATTTCTATACTATCGGCCACACGCAAAAATGAATTTAAAAAAAAAGTTTGGACAGAACTGGTTCTTGCATCAAAGTCCTTAATTGTAGACTTAAGGCTAGTATCGTTGGTGACTTTTAGACTACAGAGGGACCTCATATCTGAAATACATTAGGTACCCCGTTAAGCATAAATCTTGCCCTGATTACAACCGAAGACTAATTTATCAAAAGGGAACATATCCATTTTCCAATAATGCTCAGGAGGTTAGAAAAACGAATTAAGGTAAGAGCAAAATAGTTTTATCAACTGGGTACAGAATTGAGCACAAAAGCACAGCAAATCAAAGGGCCAGAGTAAGAAATTTTTTTGTAAAAAAAAACAAGGAGATATCACCATCTTAATTTTGGATACATGCCCTTTTGAACGAGAACCTGAATGTTGAAAATTCCAATTTCAACCAAACTCTAATTTCACCTTCTCATATTTCACCCTCTCATACAAAGTACACCAACCTAAAAGTAGTGGATTAAAATTTGAGGATTTTGGATATGTGTTAACCCGCTCTTTTCGTCCCGGGCGCTTTTCCAGGCCGCGTCGGACCCCAATTTCTCTGGCCCCCTCCCGTTTCCTAGATGGTGGGAGTCATGACCCCCAGAGCTCAAAAAACTAGAGCGAAAGTTGATAAAAGAGAGGAAAGTATTCGTACGTGGTGAACTACTACGAGCTATTTACTTTGGTCCTTGCTTACGGTGGAAAAAAAATAAACCTGTTTCCAAACGCTTTTTTTTGCATAGATTAAACGAATTACATGATTTTATTTATTTATTTTTTAATGACATTTTAAAAAATCTTAGGTGTGAATTTAAATGTATTAAGCTCAATAAATAAAATTGCTTGAAGTGGCCCACTGGGCGGTTGGCCCAGTCGGGGATTCCCGACTAGCCGACCTGGCCAGTCCGCCCCTGTCTATATTTCTTCTTCGCTAAATTTTTAATTTAAATTTTATTGGCTGCTTAAAAATTAACCTTAATATGAAGATTTTAAGATTAACTGCAATTATTGAGTGTTGTAATCAAAAAATTATTTACAGTTATTTTGTTCCATACTTTTTAGTGAGAACCAAGCTTATAGAAATAGTTTTAATAAAGAAAAAAAAACCATGAGATTATTTCATCGGATCTTTTGGATTCGTGCTTTCGCGCCATAACTTTTTTGAATTTGCCGATCACCCTTAAACGTTTCAACCTTAGCTACGGGCCTCGACTTACTAATTTGTTACATTTCTTTTACTATTTTATAACTGAGATTGAACAAAACACTATATTTCTATTTTTATTTGAAAGTGATTAATTGAAAATGTTAGGCAACAAAATCGTTTGCTGACAGTTGCTATTAGTTAAGTTCAAAAGAAAGCAAACTAGGGGACGGCTACAGAAAGTTCGGTAAGCACTCAAGCTAGCTGATTGCCATAACGGCTGTTATTTTCTCATTAGTATCTTTTTATACATGTAATCGAACCAATTGGTAGTCAGTTTTTAAAAAATGCAAGGAGAATCAGTGAAAAGGAAAGAAAATAAGAAGCCTGGAGTCGCAGTCGGAGTCGGCATGTTTTTGAACAACTCCGACTCCGACTCATTTACCCCAAAATCTATCCGACTCCGACTCTTCGACTCCGACTCCGGCTCCGACTCCACAGCTCTGCTAGGAACTTACAGATACCCGAAATATCCATTTTGACGATCGCCGAGTTAATTACAAGGAGTTTTCTCGTGACGTCTGTATGTATGTGCGTATGTGTGTATGTATGTCGCATAACTCAAGAACGGAATGTCCTATAAAGTTGAATTTTGGTACGTAGACTCCCAGAACCGTAATATGGTGCAGGCCAATCGGCGAGAAATTCACCATAAATTTTTGTAAATATACAGGCGAACCAAAAGACCTTTTAATTTTTCTATTATGGGCAAAGCCGTGCAGGTGCCACTAGTCTTCTATAAATTAACTTTTCAAATTGGGAAAAAAATGTTGGGGGCATTTGCAAAACACACACAATGCAAAATATTTGCATTGTTTTTACAGGAATTTTTTTTTTTTACAGCAAAGCAAATATTGGGGCGTTCCCCCTCTTTCCCCGCCCCCCATTATAGCATTGAGCATGATGATGTGAAATTTCCCATAATAGGCGAAAAATACTGCAAAATCATACAAAAAAATGAAAATAGAGAACTCACGTGATGCTGCGGATGAAGAGAAAAATAAGAAATAATTTCATCTTGATATGTTCCGAATCTACCCAGTGTGTGCGCGTACCACTACTCTCCGTATTTATATACGTAAACAAATACAAAATTATTCCGAGTTACTGGAAAAGAACATTACGCGTAAATGCCTGAGGATAAGTTACAGTATTTTAATGATGTTGCAAAAGATGTGAAATTACCATAAGATTCATTGTCGAGAGGTTGAATAGGCTATGATTCATGGTTTGAATACTGCAGAATAATTAAGCGGGAAAAGAACTTGAGGCGGAGCTAATGGGAGGGATAGATGGAGAGATTCTTTTAAATAGTAAATAGCATGATCCTAATCAATGAAATTATGAATTCTGAAGAAGAATGCTAGGGGCTTGTGAAAAAGGAAGCCTATTGAATTTCAAAAGGAATGTTGAAAAAAATCCAATATTTTTTATAGTTTGTGCTATAAAAGAGGTTTTTATTCGCGAATCAAACACCAATATGAGAAGTACATAAAATACACCGCAAGCTCAGTCATTTCATCCGAGGACTGCAGTTTCGTGCTTATTAGCGCACTCATCAGCCCGGATTAGGAATTGACCGTGCTGAAAGTGGAAAACATCTTAAGAGAGCGAAGATAGTTTGAGATTGTTTGGCTCCGGAGGTTAGGTTTTCCACCTCCAGCTCGGTCAATTCCTAATCCGGGCTGATGAGTGCTAATACGCACGAAACTGCAGTCCGCGGATGGAATGACTGAGCTGTGTTTTATGTATTTCTGCCTCAGCCCCGGGTATAGGACGGTAACTTACTGAAAAAAAAATAAATAAATAAATTCTTCTTAGTATGCAATTTTCGACTTATCAGTGTCAATCGGGTGATTTGGATAAGGTGCAATATCTTTCCAATCTTCCCCTTATGTATTTATCACAATAGCAAACTCAGGGAACATTGAATGAAAAAGTTCTTGCTAGATTTCCGTGCACATTTTACAGGGTCTGTATAAAAAGTAATGACTCATTTTTTCCTGATGCGACTGTACTGCTCAAATGCGCAGAAACTGGTTAGGTCTATGGTAGGGGTTACTGGTGGGACTCACTCCGGTCCGCAGTCGCGTGGGAGTCTTTGTTCGGACAGCATCGTCGTTATAGTGAACCTCTGTTGCAAACGTCGGTTCCAGCTCCAAAATGCAGAGAGCATTTGAGGAGCGTTACGCGATTGAGTTTTGTGTGTAATTTGGTCAATCGGCCTCAGAGATTTGTAAGCAAGTGTTCGGAGATAATTGTTTGTTGAAGGCGCATGTGTTTCGGTGGCGCAAGTGTTTCAAAGATGGCCGGGAGAGCGTCGAGGATAAATCTCAAACAGGGTCTCCGTCAACGAGCAGAACGTACTCAACTGTGGAACGTGTGCGCGTTGTACTAAATTCGGACCACCGGTTAAGTGTGAGAACGATTGCAGATGAAGTTGGTCTTGATAAAATGACAGTTCGCAGCACCATTGCTGAAAACTTGAGAAATGCTGTTAACGCCAGCTTCATCCTCCAAGACTTCCTGGTCAATAATGGTATCTCTACGCTTCCCCAGCCCGCCTACAGCCACTATTTAGCTCCAGTCGACTTTTTTTTATTCCCGAAGATGAAAACATCACTAAAAAGGCATCACCATGGAACTCTGGTGACCGTGAAAGCTCTGGTACAAGAATTTAAAGGACATTCTGGAAGTAGACTACAAAGCAGTCTTCGAACTTAGAAGATTCAATGAGATAAGTGTGTGCTAGGCCAAGGATCTTACTTTGAAGAATTTTGGGTGTGAGTACTATTATCTGCAATAAATTCGTAGAACACAACTCAGTCTCATTATTTTTTATACAGACTCTGTATGTCGGATTTTGGACGATTTTGATGTTCATAATTATTTAATTAGAGTGACAAATATATAACAAAGTAGTGTTTAACAGTTAACTCACGGGGGCTTACCCCCTTCCCGCCCCAACAACAAGAAGAAAACCAACTAAGAACGAGAGATCTCTCCCACCCCCTCCTACAGAAAAGAAAAAAATACCCCTGAAGACAACCACCATAAAAAATTTTTTGGCATAGTCAGCGCTATCACCCCAACCGTGGACATCTTTTGGTTAATAAGTGGGGGGGGGGGGGGCATTAATAGCATGAACTCTGAGAATGATGACTATTATCATATTATAAAACTCTGAGTTCACAACTGGGGGGGGGGGCATGGGGGGGGGGTCGCAAACAGGGCAGTCATGAGATTTAAATGTGGCAGTGCTGGAATCTGTCTACTGGAGGCGGAAAAAAGTTCTCTTTACCAAACGGCACGACATTTAGGGTCACGGATCTGGACAAAATTCTGGATTCAGGTCAATTCCCACTGGATATGAGCCCAGGTAAAGGGTTTGACTGCATAGGCCCCTAGTTCGGCTGCAACGGGGGTTCAAAGTTGTTATTTGAGTTCAGAAAAACAATGTTTTTTCCCATGAAATCAAACCTTTTACCCTTTCCTTGCATTTGCAATGCTGAATGAGACAATTAAATGCACTCACAACTTAGAATAAAGGTGTGTTGTGAATCCCCCCCCTCCCCTTCGTTGTACTGACAAGATACGCCGAATGTTTTAGGACTGTAGATATTGTTCTAAAGTTTCGAATTCCAGCAAAAACGCCATTGCCATTCTGGAGTCCTTCAAATCAGTGTAGTTCAGACGGCAAAAATCTTGTGGGTCAAGGAGCTGGATAACCTTTTGGATTTAGGTCAATTCGTACTAGATATGAGCTCAGATAAAATTGTTTGAGTGCATCTGTTTCAGCTCGGTTGCAAGGAGCTCTATTTGCTCTCTTAACATACTATGTCGCGTCTCTTGTGAGTACAACGTAGGAGTGGTGGAATTTATTCTATTCTGTGAATGCATTCAGTTGGGTGATACTGCAATGCAATATCAAGAAAAGAATGAAAAAAGGTTAGTTTCAAAGGAAAAACCATTGCTTTTCTGTAACTAAACAAGAAATTTTGTGCCCCCATTACGACCGAACTGGGACCTATGCAGTCCAAACCGGTTTAGCTGGTTTCATATTCAGTGGGAATTGACCTAAATCAAGAATTTTGTCCAGATCCTTAACCCTCAAGGTCGTGCCGTTTGGTAGTTAGATAAGCTGAGCTTAATTTTTACTTTTCTTTTGTAAAATATATTCCAATTCAAATCCGCGCCATTACACGTTCCTTTTTCACTGAATTCCCCCAAAACAGGTAAACACTGTCAGGATCAACTAACCAGAGTTGCAGAATATGTGATATACATATAACTTGCCCTGCTCAAAATCAAAATGCTTCACCGCTTTAGATAATTTCTTTAAGCGTCGCATGGTGGCGCAGTCAAGTTCTGGAGCTGTCAAAGTATGAAAAATGCATTTAGACAAAATCAAGCGGAATATAGGAACCAAAATTCGTATTTTATATCAGTTGTAAAACAGCCATCTTGGATCTGAGGAAGAAGCCTCGCTTTGTATGCCGGAGGTCTTGCGTTCGATTCGCACCGGTGCCCTGGTTGTTATTTTCTTTTTGTGTTGATAATCTTTCATGTGCTTGTTCGGAGGCGAATGCGCTGTGTTCGTGCTCCTCTGCGCATGTGAGGCCGATTAGCTTCCGGTATGAATAAAAAAGATAAAATCAGTTGTAGTTTTATTTTGTGGTAACCCTCGGGTTTGTTGATAATCCTGCGGAGATTAGTAGCTAGGCTGTGCGTTAGCCTCATGTTTCTGAGATGGAGGGTTTGATTCCGTTCCTTAACCTGGATATAATTTCCTTCTCTGTGCTGCAAAACTCTGCCCTACACTGCGTTCGAAAACAGCTCACCAATTAACCACGTAGTAGGTCAGTTTGCGGTTATGACGTCACTGTTAATTCCCGGAGAGCCGGGTGGAAGAGCTGTGTTTTCGAACACTTGCGGTTTCAGCATGGTTAGTTCTAGTTCAGTAGTAGACGACGCTCCAATTAGAATTCAGTATAAAACTTGAAACACGACCGGAATGGCCAAAAAATACCATGTGATCTCTCTGATACGTCAAGACTGTGGCAAGTACGGTGGCAACCGGGTCGACCGAAAGAGAATGACCGCAAGTATTTTCGAGGGGCCATGGTAGCCCGATCGGTAGAGTGTCGGATTCGGGACCGGAGGGTCCTGAGTTCGAACCTCGATGGTCGAAGACCCACCGTCGTCATTAAAGGGGACTGGGCGACGTTAAATAGGCTCGTGGTCTCAATGTCCTCCAAGTGAAACGATACCTCTGGGAGTGCTAGCACCATGGAGCTATTAGCTCCTGGACTAGTTCTGAATTCTCATCAACTGTTCGATCCGGTGATGGTGCTGCCATCCATCGATATATAAAATAATGGAGGCAAGGCACTTAGTATGCAGTCCTCGACATAAATACAGTTGTAGTCAGTTGTGACTCGGAATCGTAAAGATAAACAAGATGTGCCTCGGTAGCGCAGTTGGCAGCGCGTCAGTCTCATAATCCAGTCTCATATAAACAAGATTCTCAGGCCAAGTTCAATGAAACGTATTACTTCATATGTGTTTCTGTTGATTCTTTATTGAAATGCTCGAGTTTGCAGCTATGATTGGTGACCCCTAAGTTATTTGTTTAGTGTTCTACTAAACAAACCCAGCTGAATGTTGGATGAAACCGGCAAAGGTGAGCGTAAAAACTCTTTTTCTGTCGAATAAGTCTGATATATGACACTTTCAAGTTAAAACTCAAATTGTAAAGGAAGAAACTAGATTTCATTACTTGGTAAATCATTTTCATTGAAAATATTTGGGACATTGTTAGTGAAAATAGTGAAACGAAGTACACCGATTAAAACATTCGGTTGCTAAACTTATTCAAGTGAAATAAAAGGTAAGAGTTAAAATTTATCCTCGGTTTTGATATGGGTGATTTAAAAACGAGCCCAACTGCAACAAAAATTTAAATCTTTTTCAACAGCAGATATATCGGATGCGTTTTTGTTGTTTCCTAGTTGAAATGCTCAAGTATGCGCTGTAATAAGCTTCATCTTCGTTCAAAACTATCTCTTGCAGTTGAACAATCTTTCTCCGCTGCAATTTCCATCAACTACAATTTTGAAAATTTCTCATTCTTGAAGTTATGTATTGATTATGGACTAGCAAGCATTGGGTGTTTTGCACCTTCTTTTAACTTGATTTATGGTTACGTATCACTTGATCTGTTGTTTTTGCACAGACTTAAAATTTATGTTTAACAGTAACATCGATGATGTTTAAAAAATAAAGTTATTTTTTTACTTTTTAGAGCAATTTATAATGAATGGCAGTTTTATCCTTTTTTTAAATGTTGTTTTGAATTAGGTTTTCTTTTATAATTTTCATTTATTTTGTTAACGTTGTAGATCTAACGAAGAAAATGTACCCAGCTTATCACTTAAAAATGATTCTCTTTACGTGTGTGTATTTTCCTTTATACTTATCTACAAACTACGCCTTATTTTTCCCAAATTTGATCCAAAAATCATTTGATGCTAAGGAGTCCGCGTAAGGAAGGTTTTCGGAAGTAAAAAAACTCCAAAAGAGGTCTATGTTCAAACTTTTGAGTAATAAAATTGCGTTTTTTTCTATTTGTTGACGGAAATTTTTCGCTGTATTTTTTCTCCTTTTATTTGAGCATGAATTTTGAACATGCGTCAATGCAACTTTTATTTCCAAGGTAGGTCGCGCAACGCTGCTAGTTTCTGAAAAAGAAAAAGAAAAATGATTAAAAAAAAAGTGTTTCATGACTTTACATTTTTATATGAGGCAGCAAGAAGCAAGGGGATTTAAGTGGATTTTTTAAAGTTTCGGGTAAATCAATTTTGAGTTCAGATGCTAGGTAGGCTTTCACTAATTTTTTTTTCCTAAACCATACTCTATAGCAGCATCTACCAGAGCTACTCTTGCCCTAAAACAAAGGAGAGATTCGCATAAAAATTGTGCTGATTATCTTCAAATTTTTAATTTTGGTGCTTACATCGCTTAGCTTCTCACTGCCTAATTTATAAAACGCTAGCATATTGTAGCCTCAGAGCAACAATAAGGTATCTAATGCCAGAAACAACACTAAGATATCTTACTATTGCTCTTAGGCGACGATATGTGGCACAGGGCTTTTCTCTTGCTAAATGTAGAAAATTTTTGAGTGCTTTTTGAGCTAAATCTCTAAATTTAGACTGGATTAAAGACCAAAAATAGCACATACTATTTTCTTCTATGTAGGTACCTTCCCCTGCTCCATGTTGTGACTGACTCGATTTCATTTAATTACACTTAGTTTTCAGTTTTTAGCAGGCTTAGGTATCTGTAGCCCCGCTATGAGAAACTTGAGACTAAACGGTGTGTCAGTCGGCTAATTTCCTCTCAGCCCCCCCCCCCCCCCCTCCGGTAACAGAAGCTCATAATGCACACACTAAGAAGGTCTTTCAATTAGAAAGCATTTTTCTGACCTTCCTTGACTTCTGGCTATATGCATAGCCTCAAGTTTTAGATTAAATTTAGGACGAATTTAATTTCATCTTTATTTAATTGGGCTGAAAAAGTAATGTAATTGAATAGCTTTCAGAAGTTAAATGAACATAAACTAGTATGTTGTGGCCATCACGAAACTTTCTTCTATATCTTTCTAATAATTCTGATCCCTCCCCATGCTTGACGAGGAAGCAATATTCCCAACAAAAACAAAATTAAACACGCCAAAACTTGACGACCATCCCAATTCCCAATTTATCTCAAAAGCAAAGCAAAGAATGAAAATTGAAAATTATTTTAAAAGCCTTGCTTAAAATAAATACAAACATTTATTTGTTAACAAACGCAAGATGGCAACAGTTAAAAAGTTTAAATCATCGCACTTTTCTGATCATTTTACAACAATTAAAATCACACGAAATACGCAGACGACAGTCTTTCTTATTGTTGCAATTATAAAGCTATTTTTGTTCACACAAAAAACATCAGCCCCCCATGGAGCGATTGGCGCCAAAATTGAACCAACGCCTGTTTACATATGGATTCACATTTATTCCAAATTTCATCCAGAACGTAGCATTACTTCTTGAGATATGTCACTCACAATGGGAAAAAAGAACGTTCGATTGCGCCCCCCCCCCCCTCTTTTCAGCTGTTGACTCCAAAATAGAATCAGTTCTTATACCCTCTAAGGGCTAATTGTTGCCAAATTTTTGTTTGATTCCGTTCATTATTTCTTGAGATACAGCAGTCACAATTGACGACAAAAAAACGTTCTATAGCTCAACCCCCGTTTGAGCTATTGACACCAAAATTAAATCATCACTTGTACCTGTTAGAGGCAACATATGGACCAAATTTCGTTTGATTCCCCCAGTTTCTTCCTGGGAAATAGCTGGTACGCATAACTCTAAAACGTCCCATCGTTCACCCCCCCCCCCCTTGGAGGAATTCGCGCCGAAAACCAATGGGCACATGTTCACATACGGGCACGTATGTGTACCAAATTTCGTTCGATTTCATGCGGTAGTTTTTGCCGCAGAGCGGCCGCAAAAAACTGGTTTGACACAGACAGACATTTTCCATAAATGGGTCGAAATGGACTCAGCACACCTCAAAACGTTCGAATGCGGTCAAAATTCGAAAATTTGTACGAATCTAATACTTTCTTCTATATATTAGATATAGAAGAAAGTAAAAAAGCAATCAACTCCTGCGCTGATTTAACTCCGGTTTAGGAGGGATCAGTATTAAAATATGAGCTTGAAAATCGGATGGGGGAAGGAGTGGGGAGGCCATAAGTGGTTTGTTTTGTGACTAATAGACGTTCCAAATAGTGGCCTAGAGGGTCTCTCATGGCAATTTCCAAAAATTTTAGTCCCCAGAACACTGATCTTGGTAACTTTAAGGAGGGTCGTGCTGAAGTTGCAAAGTTTTTGCGATTAGTCATTTAAATATTTTGTCTGCGTGCTATTGTCATTTCATCAGTTAACACACACATGCTTCAGAAAATTGATTTATTAGTGTGTCAAAGTACATAAGAGGGGGTGTCCTTCGCAAGCGCTTCTGGAAGCACCAGTTGATTTTTTTTGGAGGCCATAGAGTTCCTGAAAAATTGCGAAAATTAATTAATGTATGTTTATGAGAAAAAGAAGTAAAAAGTTTTATTGAACATACATTTAACTAATACAGTTGGTTCTCTCTTTAACGACTTTAACTTAACTACTGAACTACTTAAAGGGACCACAAAAAATCGTCCTTACTGTTTGACCATCGATTACATGGAAAGGCTAATATCCGGTTTATTGGCGGAAATGGACCTATCTATTAGTTTATAGGGGTGTTAGTTGGTTTGTTACAGATGTGCTCTTTTGCCTCTCTATTATTTAGCCTTAGTTTTGTAAAAATAAAAATTTGCTCTCATCAACATTTTTTTTAATCTTAAGTATATTTGATCTATATTCTCTCGGCAAAAAGTAATTGATTTATTTATTCACAACAAAGTTTTAGAGCTTACCATTTCGCTTTTACGTTCCGGAACGAAATGAAAATACTTTCTTTTCTTTTTGTTGTTTCCATGGTAACTATTTTTGTTTTTCCTCATTTTATTTTAGAGAATGCAATAAATGAATAAGGCACTAGTGGCATTATAAAACGCGTGCATCAAAATCCCATCGTTATTTTCCCTTCTCCCCCGCTAGATTCAGTCAGATGGAATAGTCTTTACTTGGCAGATAGCCAAATTACATACAATCCGAGGTCAAACAGTAAGTAGAATGCGTCCTTAAATATAAGGATTTTTCGTCGTCGGACCAAAGTCGTCTTTAAATACAGAAAATTGGTAGCGTCTTTAAAACAAAGAAGCTATTGTATAATGAATTAGATTTTTCGATAATTTTCTGTTACAGGTATGGCGCCTTTTCAATCTTAGCAGTCAGTTGTCATTAACATATATGTGAATCTGCGAGAATTCGACGAACGATTTCATTGTTGACATAAATGGATTATTGACGCGTGAAACTTTGATCGACAATTTAATAACTTTACAATTACTATGATTTATTGTCTTTTTTCGCTCAACCGACCACTTGACTTGTAGTTGGTTCGTTCAATTATCCTTTTATTTATTTATTTAGTTTGTGCAGAAATTGATTGAATTGTTTGGATTTTCGTTCTTTTATGCTTTTGAGCTTTTCTCAATAAATGAAACAAACAACACTTCTCAACATTAAAAAAAAGTTGCCTCTTAAGCCTCAAGTTGCCTCAAGCTACGTCTAAGTTTCATCAACTATATTTTAAAAAGTAGCCTCGAGATAGCACTCTTAAAGGCGCTCTCAAGCGTTTTTAAAAAGGCAAGTCAAAGGAACACATTTCGTACTACTTTTACGAATCGAAGTTTTAAGAGTCTTTGTTTGGAACAATGGGGGTGTTTCCTTCAATCAAAAGTAGTACTTTTTGTCACTGAAATTGATAGAATAAGCAAACATAATAACATGAACCCAGAAAATACTTTCATTTTCCCAACAGTTATTTTTTAATTAATTTTTTAAAATGTCCGATTTTTCAAACAAGGCGTGGTCTTGATGACGTCACAAATGATGCTCTTTGGCGCATCTTTCCATCGCGTTTCCACATTATGATAGCAAGAAGCGAATTAAAATTGCGCTCTACGTTTGCTATTAACCCTATCTTCGGTAAATTACCGCCCATTAGCCAGGGCTAAAGCAGAAATACGTGAAATACACCGCCAGCTCAGTCATTTCCAGCCGAGGACTGCAGTTTCGTGCTTATTAGCACTCATCAGCCCGGCATAGGAAAGTGACTGAGCTGGAGATGGAAAACCTCATATGAAAGCCAAGAGGGCCAAACAAACTGGTAGCTAATACAGAATTAGCACTGACCAGACGAGTGACCGAAGCAATGGTTCGGTTCAACTCGAAAATTGATGGCCAGGCATGGTATATCCATCCATGGATATACCATGGAGGTTTTCCATCTCCAGCTCAGTCAGTTTCCTATGCCGGGCTGATGAGTGCTAATAAGCACGAAACGGCAGTCCTCGGCTGGAAAGGACTGAGCTGGCGGTGTATTTCATGTATCAACCCTATCGTTGCCAATACACGTGAGTAAAGATGCGAGTTAAATATTTTGCTCTGTGAATGGCAACACAGAATGGCATTTCATCATTTGTAATGTCATCGGCAGAAGCATAAAGAATAAAAGCGCACCGAATTAAGTAATTTTTTAAAAATACTAAACTTAAACAAATTATTTAAAAAATGGTCAGATCCTATGTTTTAAGCGAGCTCTTTCAGAAAAAAATACTTTAAAAATTTTGGAAACGACCCCATTGTAGTTCGCATTTTTTAAATTCCAAATTGCTGATCTACAGCATGGTTGGCGGGCAAAAACTTATGTACAATGTGATGTTACGAATAACAAAAGAACTGAACTTAGTAAAACAATTTATTTCACGTGCTTTTTTTTTTCGGTCCCTTCGGGACCCATATTTCAACCCTCGCGGTTGCAATATTGTATGCTTCCCTTTCCCCCTCCTTCAGATAGTTACGTAAAGTCTCCAGCTTTCTAGACGCAATAAGGCGAGTTTTCTCAAAAACAATCTGTTGCCTAACCTTTAGAAGTATCGATGCTTGTCAGTGGACAACCGCAATTAGCCCCAGTTGGTGTTCCAGGGCGGATGCTTTGGGAAATTGTCACCCACACCCTGGTAGCCTTGAGCAGAATCTTGATTGTAACCGCCAGCGCCACCAGGGCCTCCACAACCAGGACCATTCCAGCCACGGCGGACTCTGGACTGTGAAGATTTGAAGTAAGCGCCGGCACCTCTAGTTTCTATGCCTCCATTTATTCCCTCTAATGCCATTATTAGCGGGAACCTGGAAAAAAACAAACAAATGGTCGTTAAGGAGGATACTCCTGGCTTCAGGGACGTAAAACAGGGGCAATTCCACCGCACCTGTCCTTATAGCTTAGCAGTAAATCTCCCCTCCCTCTCATTCACACACAATCTGTCGAGTTTATGGGTTAAAGAAGGGGCCGTGGTAGTCCGATCGGTAGAGTGTCGGATTCGGGGGCCGGAGGGTCCTGATTTCGAACCTCGATGGTCGAAGACCCACCGTCGTCATTAAGGGGGACTGAGCGACGTTAAATAGGCTCGTGGTCTCAATGTCCTCCGAGTGAACCGATACCTCTGTGGGTGCTAGCACCAGGTAGCTATTAGCTCCTGGACTAGTTCTAAATTCTCATTAACTGTCCGATCCGGTGATGGTGCTGCCATCTATCGGCATAAAAAATAATGGCGGCAAGGCACTTAGTATGCAGTCCTCGACATGAATACAGTTGTAGTCAGTTGTGACTTGGAATCGAATCGAATTATGGGTTAAAGAAAAAGGAAGGAAAGAAAAGGAATATAACGAATGCAGGGCCGCCGCGAGGTTAAAAACTTAGGTCAGTGTAATGCCGTGGGAAGTTAAAGGGCAGTATCTGCAATCTTTTTCTTTTATTTCTTTTTCGCTTCTTTGCATTTTTGTAATCTGTTGTACTTCAGCTTTATTGTACAAGCTTGCTTGTTTGGTTTCCGTTGAAAATGAAGAAAAACGTAAACTTCCAACATTTGTCTTTTGTTGTTGTTGTCGTATAACAAATCTTTACTAATAATAAAACTGAAAGTTTCTTTGTCTATATATCTCTCTCTCTGTCTGTCAGGATCTCTGTGACACGCATAGCGCCTAGACCGTTCGGCCGATTTTCATGAAATTTGGCACAGAATTGGTTTGTAGCATGGGGGTGTGCACCTCGAAGCGATTTTTTGAAAATTCGATGTGGTTCTTTTTATATTCTAATTTTAAGAACATTTTCCCAAGCAAAATTATCATAAGATGGACGAGTAAATTACCAAGTTATCATGACGTGGAACCGTAACATGGGCAAGCCAGTCGGCGAGAAATTCATCACACATTATTGGTAAATATACAGGCGAACCAAAAGACCTTTTAATTTTCACCTACGAGCAAAGCCGTGCGGGTGCCACTAGTACAAAATAAAATGCAATTTAATAGATATGTATAAAAAGAGTCTATTTTAGCCGAAAGCTTCAAGAACGGCTTTGGTGACCTCTTCGGCTTTGTCTGTGTAGAACGTTTGCTTTGTGCAGTTCAGGTCTAGCTACCGAGCAGTTCAGGCCTAATTCCGAGCAGGCTATCTCATCGTGGTGAGGGGGTGGCCCTGGGTGGAGTGGGTGAAGTTCGTCGGGGAGTGTGTTCTCGTGGTAGGGTTACCCAAGGCGTGAAGGCTAGTGATGTTCCGGATATCCGTATCCGCGGATATCCGAGGAAAAATAAAAATCTGTATCCGTTACTTTTTTGACGGATCTTAAACGGAACTTTTCTATTCTAAAAACTCTTAAATATTTGAATAAAAGACTTAAATTCCGTTTAAATTATGTTTTATTCCCTATTTAAATTATAAGGTATCATTTCAAAAGCCAACGGTCCTCTGAGATGTTTTTTTTTTTAATTTTTAGTTTAATATTAGTTTTTTTTTATTGATTTGGGGTTCATTTTGGTTTTTCCCGGCATCCTTCAAAAAAAGTGAGACAAAAGTCTCTATTTACTGTTTGCAAAGGTGTTCCCGGCTCTGTTATTCCGTCGGTCGGAGTAATCTGGGTGGAATGGGTCAGCGCTACATTTATGCTGAAATAAAAAGCGAAAAATTATTTCTAGCCTATCCAGTAGCAGCTTTACATTGTTGCTCCCGTATCCTACATCTACCGAGTAAGCTAGAAATAATTTTTCACATTCCATCTAAGCATTGATGCAGCGCTGACCCGTTCCTTCCAACTCTCCCTCCATTTTAACGGAGATTTCTTCAAAGAGTAAATCATAGTCTTTATTATATTTTCGCCGTAGATGACATTTTTTGAAGAAACAGTGCCATTATTATGACGGGAATACCTTCCGTAATAAATTTTAAACTTGGATAGTTGAATTGGGAAAAAACGTTTTGAGATCCGTATCCGTAGATCTACTTTTTTAACGATCCGGCACATCACTAGTGAAGACCACTCCATTATGCTCAGCTAAAGTCTGCAGGCAAAGAAGTCCAACCATCCAGGGACTGGCAAAAATCATGGCAAAATTTGTCTATTCTATATATGGAATCCAAAACGATCTCGGAAACTCAATTCTGCAAATACTGACGTTTACTTTCCTACGGCAGTGTTCAGAGTTTGCAAGTCGGCGAAATTTGAGACGATCATTGATGATAGAAACTTTGCTTTTCTAGAGGTTACGATGAGGTGTTTTCTTGGACATTTTTCGAAATAGAAGTCCTTAATACGGAATTGTACGTTGTTATTGTGAGTTTCGGGAAGTTTCCTGCGGAGTTCTTTCAAAATCGCACTTCAAGGTTTCCTTTGATGACGTAAAATGAAAGGATACCGTTAGACTCTCCTCCTGGTTACGTACCTATCCTCTTTTCTTTTCTTCTGAATATGGATAAAACTTTTGAGAACAATCCTCCCTTAGGTTTTATTTTCCAAAACCGTTTGATTGCTATGGTTTCCCACTGTGAAATCAATTTCTAGCCTGATATTTTTTATTTATTTAAAATACAAAGCGTGTGGTGGCTCCAATAAAAAAAAACATTAACTTTTATACTGATATGGTACTTTACAAAGATACCTTAATTTTATAGCTCCTGAATCTCTTGATATTTTTCTTTTTCCTTACTTTCAATTTTTACATTCGAGCACTTGGAAAATCTAATGTGACTATTCATTACAATTTTTCTCTCTCACTGAATCTCTCTAACTGAATGTTAACTTTTTTCTACTGAATCATATTTTGCTGGCTCATTTATTGTTCGCCATTTAGCTCTGATGTTCGTGATAATATATTTTTTAAAGGGCCCCTTTGAAGCCCACAATACTACACTTTTTTGGGAAGAAACCCCCGAACTCCCTCTTAAACACTGAATGGGCCGGGGCTATTTGGTGGTGTAGTGTCGTGAGGTGTTAAAATGTCGACCATTTCGTTAGAAAACTTTTATTAGGTTCACAATATTAGACAACACATTCTACACACTACACAAACATAAACATTTAGAAACAAGAGCCGAGCCGTGGACATTTTTTAGATCCCCAAACAAACAAAAAGTCTCATCAAGACCTTCTCCGTGGATCATGGCGATCCTTTTTCCTCCCACTCCATTCTCTCATCTCTCCTCTCAGAAAAGTTCTCCTAGCCAAGTTGGCGACAGATCTTGGCGAAGATGCCACAGTGGCCTCCGTTTTTTAGGGCACACCAAATAGCTGCAGAAATCTTTTAACCAGTGGATAAAATTGTAAGATTTGAATAGATGAGACCCCATTTTGATAGGGCCCCTTATTATCATCAGCCTTATATCGGGCCTTATTGCAATGTGTTTGCACAGTGTACTGCTTTTTTTTTTTTTTTTTTGTGTTTAAAACCTACATTTCAGCAGCACTTTATTAGGTAATACTAGTAATACATAATTTCGGATGTTTCTAAATAACATTTTAAGATTGCATATTTCAAAATTTTACAGAAAAAACTTTTTGTTCCTTTTGTTCATTATTATTAATATTTTAATGTGCGAAAGTTTCCTGTCCCTTTTTTTGTGTGCTTGTTGTCGTAAAAATAATGCAAATTTAATGTAAATTGATTTCAAATTACCTCTCCCCCAAACAAAATGCCTGTTTTTGCTTCCTTTTACAAAAAAAGAAGTATTGTATTCGCGAAAAAATTTTCACTCAAAAATCGACCTTAATTTCTATTTTGCTCACCCTCAAATGAACGTTGAGTTTTTTTTTCGACCCGACCACACGTGGATATATGCCTAAGAACGTACAGATACCCGAAATACCCATTTTCACGATCCCCGAGTTATTTACAACGAGTTTTCTCCTGACGTCCGTATGTGCGTATGTATCTCGCATAACTCAAGAACGGTATGTCCTAGAGAGTTGAAATTTGGTACGTAGACTCCTAGTGGGGTCTCGTTGTGCACCTCCCCTTTTTGGTTGCATTCGGGTATTTCTAAAGGGGTCTTTTGCCACTTTTTTTCATCATTGTTAATATCGATGCAAACTCAGGTGTTATTATAATTTGTCGGACACTTGGCGATATATCACCAGTCTTTTGGTTGCCAAGTTTTTGTCGCCAACTTGGCGACAAATTTGGCGATTTTTTTAATTTTAAATTTGGTTTCAAATTGGCCACTGTTGGTGATATTTACTGAGTAAACAATTGAATCACATTAAAACTGCCAATAATGGGGAAATGACATTGAATTGCAGTAAAAGTGATGCACACATCAGCTAGTTTTTTAAAAAAAGTTTATTTAAAATTAGTTTCTAGAAATCGCTACAAACTACTATTTTTTTGTATCGAACTACTCACTACACTACTTTTTTTAAAAAGTAGTGCGCTACACTACAAACTACTAAAAAATGTAGCTGCTACAGTAACGTCGCTACTTGTAACTCGCTACTTCTAACCATTGGTCCAAACCAATTGGGACCGGAGCCCACTCACATAAGCGAAAATCCGGGTAATTGGAGTTTCTCTTAGAAAGGGGTCTACTTTGTTTATTTAGTATATGTTTACAATGGGATATTTTTTATCTTAAAATCTGCAAGCAGTTCGGATAATCAGCAATTCGGATAGTCGGGGTTTGGATAATTGGAGTTCTACTGATCATCCAAATTTGTCATCTGGCGAGTTTGAGCCATATTTTTAATGAGATTCAATGAAAAGAGAAAAAAATATGTAGAATGAAAGACTTCCCAAAAAAGGGATACGTTTTCAATTTTTGAAATTTCCAATTTTCTTCCAAATTTCAAAGAAAAATCACAGTTTTTTCGTATACAAAAAGCCGAAATTTTCATGCAAACCGAGAGAATTGCTAGCAGATTCAGATAAAACTAAAAACAGAAAACTCACGCGACGCAGATGACGAAAAAAGTGAGAAATATTTTCATCTTGATGTGGTCCGAATCCACTCTGTTCTTCTGCCTGTGTATATATACGCAGATAAATATATGCATGTAGTTTTCTTAAGTAACTGAAAAGAAGAACGTGACGCAATCGACTGAAGCTAAATTAATGAGTTTTAATGATGTTGCAAAAGGTGGCGAATACGCATTGTGGAAGGGTTGAGCAATCTATGATTCTTGATTTAAACAATTCAGATTAATTAAATGAAAAATTAGCTGATCAGAGAAAATTGTGAAATTTGGTAAATAGCATGGTATGGTAAAGAACGCGATATTAATTAATGTAATCAGAATATATGCACTGCCACGCAAAATACGTTGTCTTCGGCCGCCGCGCCTTAACGAAATGAATGAATAACGGATCTTTATCTTTATTAAGAACTAGTTGTACCCTCACAGCGCTTCAGTCCGTTGAATAAAAAAAATTGACCCCCCTCCCCCTCTAATTAATCAAATCATTAAATTAGATTTACAGTTGCTTTACTACTTTATTTAGCTATGAAGCGGTTTTTACTGCAATTTAAAATATTTCGCCAAATTAAAAAAAAAAAAAAAAAATCAAATAATATCTTTCTTACGTAAAAAAAATTCCTCGACTCTATTGTTTACCGCAAAACTTGCCCAGCAACCACGTTATCATTATCGATCCGTCTAACGGAAAAAAAAAAGAATCCCGTGGAACATTCAAAAATCGTCGTCAGAAAAAAAAAAAGAGAAAATGTCGTACATTTCACTCGGATAAAAACAAGTCAAAAGTTTCTTTTCTTTCAAAACAAATCGCCAAAACAATGAATTATATTAACGGTTGCCTTAGAACAATAATCCTAGACTGAACTGCTCAGCGCCTAACGCGCCAAGCGACCACGCTACCAGAACCCAGCCCTTTCGCGAGTGAAACGGATGTTTTTTCTTTAGCAATAATAAATGTTTCGCCAAACAAACAAAAAGGTATAATATCACATTAACAGTAGCTTTCGAATCTTTATATATTAAGAGCTGCGTTGCCCGGCTTTGCCCGGTCTACTTTGAGAATAATTGTGTCAAGTGACATATAATCAACAATCAGGCTTAAATAAAAGAAAAAGAAAAAAGAAAAAATTACCCTTCCAAATAATGACGACAGTCTTTTTTTTTTTCAGCAGTATGTATTTGCTGCTCTATATCTGCCCATAACCATCGTCCGAAGAATGGAACATAAATGAATCGCTGCCAAAATTTATACCAAAACGCAAAAACCATGGTCGCGTTTTTTTTTTAATTGGAGATTATTTTGTGACATCTCCAAAATTTCATTTCTTTGGCAAATTTAGAGACTATAATATTTTAAAAAATGACTGATAGTCGCTTCTCGTTAGATGTAGGTATGCGTACCGGGCCGTATTTTATGATTCGGCAAAATTGGGAAAATTACCGCCTCTCAAAAATTAAACTTAGGGCCTCCTTCAGCGCAAGAGATACTTAAAATAATTATTTGTTTGTAATGTTACAGGCCTCAGACATTTTTTAAAAAGTGTACTTTAATTCTTCATATTCGGGTTCTAAAAACAATGAAACAAAATCAGTTCTTGCTACTCAACGTTAAATCCCGGTTATCACAAATTTACCATTTCAACTGCGCTTGCGCGCGGACTTTGCTGATTTCAAAACTCTTGCTCAAACTAATGAAAAACATTTAAATTTGTTAATATGAGATGAGAACAGATAAAAATTAGAAATTACAAAGCTTTCTTTGATTTAGCTTTTACGATTCGGTAAAGATTGAGTTTTGCGTCTTAATTATTAATAGATTCGGAGTCTGATTTTTCTATCAAACAAGGGCCCTTTTTAGGGCCAAATTTTTAACCTCAGGAGAACGTACTCGAATTGTAGCTTCACTTCCAATACAAAGCCGAACCCTCAACCTAAATACAAATGTATAATACTAAGCTGTTTACGCCTAACCTAAAATTTCCGCAAAAGACGGATATTTGTAATATTCCAATCATTTTTGAAGTACATAACGTGTTTTACGTTTACGTTAAATAAATATTTCTAAACTAATGAATATTGAAGTGTCATTTTTCTCTTTTCTTTATAAAGATTATCAGTTATTCATATCCGAAGTTTCATATAATGTACCCCGAAATTGCTGTGAAAATATTCTAATCGCATTCATTAATTTGTTGGGATTCTAGCACAGCTTATATATAAACAAGGAACACGAAATCTTAAAACAAAAAGCCCAAAAAGCGAAGTCCGCGCGCAAGCGCAGTTGAAATGGCAAATTTGTGATAACCGGGATTTAACGTTTAGTGTTCTTGCTAATATACAGTTATAAAAGATAACAAACGAGTTGGCAGACGATAAATAAAAGAGTAACGACAGAACGATTTTGTTCCATTTGTTTTGTCGCAGACGATATTTTTCACAACTTTTAATACTAAGCAGCTGTACTTTGGTTGTTCGATGACAGCCGTTGTTAACCCACGAAGCATTTCTTTTTCCTAATCCTTCATAGAGATTTGTTGCTTTATTGCAAAGTGCGGAACATTAGGCGATATGTCGTAACTTTTAAAAGTGCCTAAAGAATCTTCCAGTTGCCAAGTGAAAACACAGAAACATAAATGACTTTTCGATAATGCTGTTTTAAAGCAATTAAAACATATGCCTTGCCGACTATACGTTGTCAGCAGTTTGTTTTATCAAGGACTTTAAATCAGCAAGTATATCTGTATCTAGGTAGGTAAGTAAATGTTATTGCATCAAATTTATATGAAGTTGGTGTAGGTCATGTAGGTCATTTCGTTTGATACATATTTAAGTTTTTTAAAGTAATTTATATATATATATATATATATATATATATATATATATATATATATATATATATATATATATATATATATATATATGTATATATATATATATATATATATATATATATATATATATATATATATATATATATATATATATATATATATATATATATATTACTAATGTACAATGGCACCTGTCCGCAGGGTGAACGGGGTGTTGTACCCACGGGCAACAAAGATGGTTTTTAACCCCTTCAGACCTGGTGTCCGGTATACCGGACATCCACTTTAAACAGCTGCTAATCATTTAATAATTGATTTAATTAGTTGATTTTTTTTGTAGTTGACTCTTTACATTCTGCTTATTATAATCTGTGAAATAATTTTTCGTTTTGATTGAGAGATAGAGAGTGGCTCATTTTTCCAACCACGGATTTTCATCTGAAAAGCGAGGTGTTTTTCCTGATTTTTTTTAAAAATATAACCTTTAATTAATCGTTTCAAACGCTTATATTGTGTTTTATAATTGTTTGCAGAACATTTTATACTGAAGTTTGTTCGGTATTGTATCGTTTTTGTATATTGATTTCAAAAATATAAGTTTGGAATAATGGACGTGCCATAAATCTTTTAATTTTTCTCGTACAAACTCAAAATTTTGTCTATAAGATACCCTTTACCATCGTACACTGTGTACCAAATATCAACACTTTTGGTCAAATATTTCATAATTCCGACTGAAGGGGTTAAGAAAATTTTTTTGAAGTTGAAAGCTTTGAGATTTTTACCTGACAAAAATTGCAAAATTAGATGATAAGTTGTAGATTCTGCCAAATAATTTTCTGATCGATTATCCAATCCCAGAGAGCAGCAAAAATTGAAAAGTAAATTTTGACCGTGGGTACAACAGATTCCCCTATAGATTCAGATTTCTCTGCTTGACCCTCTCTCATTCGATATGCACGTATGGAAAACCTCCACATTATGTATCACATACTCCATCTTACGTACTTATTTTATATTTACACCACTAAAAAGCATAAAAGAAATAAAAAATTAAATTAATTAGAATTTTGTCATCTGGAATTCAAATTATGTTTTTCGCAATCACGAATGTGTGTGTGTGTATGTTGGCGTGTGTTTTTATGTGTGTGGGGAGTATGTGTGTTTGTGTGTAGGGGGTATGTGTGTGTAGGCATGTGTGTCTGTGTGCAGGCATGAGTGTTGGTAGTTGTGTGTATGAGTGTTTGTGTGCGTGGGGGCGGGGTATGTGTATGTGTGTAGGCATATCTGTTTGTGTCTGTGTGCAGGCATGAATGTGTGGGTAGTTGTGTGTGTATGCGTTTGTGTAGGTGTCTGTATGTATGTGTGTGTATGTGTTTGTGTGTGTGTATGTGTGCGTGTGTGTATGCGTTTGTGTGTGTATGTGTGTGTATGTGTTTGTGTATGTGTGTGTAGTTGTGTATGCATGCGTGTAAGTGTAGGATATTGACGCAACCTGGAGATGGCTTTAGCTAGAGGAGCAGCATCGTGAGGAGCCGGTCGACGGTGATGCTGCAGAGGGTGCTGGCGGGAAAATAAAATCATCGTAACATCAAAAACAGTCAAATGAGAACAATAAGCAATCGTGATTGCTCAATAAATAAATAAATAAAAGGAAAATATTTTTTTTTTAAATAAAAAATAACCGTTTTCAAAAAGCACCAAGAAACTTCATTACACAACACTGATTTATTAGTCAGTCAAAGAACATAAGAGCGGGGATGTCCAAGGGGAGCGATGCTGGAAGCACCAGTTGGTTTTCCAGAAGGATATAAAGTTCCTGAAAAATTGCAAAAATGAATTAATTAATGTTGATGAGGAAAATAAATAGAAAGTTTTATTGAAGAGAAATTTGACTTATATAATGAATTGGAATTTTCCTTAATTTTCTATTGGAGTGACGTGACGAGGCGCATTTTTAATCTGGCAATCATTTTTTATTTATTAGTCATCGCCATATTTGTTCAGAGTGACATTGTTTGGTGACAACATGCATTAGTTTTTACTTCCTTTTACAAACGGGCTGATGTGTGCATCACATGACTTCCTTTTACTCCAATTTAATGTCATTTCCCCGTTACTGGCAATTTTAATGTGATTCAATAGTTCACTCTCTAAATATCACCAACAGTGGTCAAATTGAAACCAGATTTAAAATTTAAAAAATCGCCAAATTTGTCGCCAAGTTGGCGGCAAAACTTGGCGACCAAAAGTCTGGCGATATATTGCCAAGTGTCTGACAAATTATATCGCCACTTGAGTTTACATCGAATTGAACAACGATTTCCCCCCAGAAAGGTGCAAAACATCCCCTAAGGAACATAGGAATGCAACCAAAAACGGAGGTGCACAACTAGATCACACTAGGAGTCTACGTACCAAATTTTAACTTTCTAGGACATACCGTTTTTGAGTTATGCGACATACATACACACATACGCACATACATACGTACATACGGACGTCACGAGAAAACTTGCTGTAATTACCTCGGGAATCATCATTATGGATATTTCGCGTGTCTTTACGTTCTTAGGTACTTATTCACGTGTGGTCGAGTCGAAAAAAAAATCAATATGCATTCGGGGGTGAATAAAATGGAAACTAAGGTCGATTTTTGAGTGAAAATTTTTTCGCGAATACAATACTTCCTTTTTTGTAAAAGGAAGTAAAAAGGAAGTATTGTATTCGCGAAAAAATTTTCACTCAAAAATCGGCCTTCATTTCCATTTTTCTCACCCCCGAATGAATGTTGAGCTCTTTTTTCGATCCGACCACACGACCTAGGAACCTACAGACACCCGAAGTATCCATTTTGACGATCCCCGAGTTAATTACAACGAGTTTTCTCGTGACATCCGTATGTAGGTGTGTATGTGCGTATGTGTGTATGTATGTCGCATAACTCAAAAACAGCATGTCCTAGAAAGTTAAAATTTGGTACGTAGACTCCTAGTGGGGCCTCGTTGTGCACCTTCCCTTTTGGTTGCATTCGGATGTTCGTAAGGGGGTCTTTTGCCCATTTTTTGCGGGAAATTATTGTTAATTTCGATGTAAACTCAAGATGTGTTATAATTTGTCGGACACTTGGCGATATATCGCCGTTCTTTTGGTCGCCAAGTTTTGTCGCGAACTTGGCGACTAATTTGGCTTTTTTTAAATTTTAAATTTGGTTTCAATTTGGCCACTGCTGGTGATATTTAGGGAGTAAACAATTGAATCACATTGAAACTGGCAATAATGGGGAAATGACATTAAATTGGAGTAAAATGAAGTCATGTGATGCACAAATCAGCTCGTTTTTAATTAAATTAATACCTTTTTAACAAAATAAATCTTTAAGCAAAACTGTCATTAAAATAATACAAAATCTACCAATGATTTAAACTGAGTGATTAAAAGTAACACAATTTGATACAAATAAGAAATAATGATGAAAACACATTTAACAACATAGGGAATATGAATTTTCAAAGGAAGAAAATGAATGAGTCTTAAAGCAGTGTGTAGCAAACAATTATAACCTCGGTTTGCTCAAACAAAATGGTAAAGATTAGGTGGCTTTAAAAGGCGAGCTGTAGATGCAATGCTTTAGCTAGGGGAGGGGAGACGTTGCACTTCGAAGAATTTTATTATTACTGTAAGAATAACTCAAATTTAAGGTAAATTGGTTCAAACACCCTTTTGTAAAAAATAATTAAAAAAAGTAGTTATAGTTAAAATAAATAAATAAATAAATGAAATTAATTTGAATTTTGACCTCTTGAATTCAAATTATGTTTTTCGCAATCACGAGTGTGTGTGTGTATGTAGGCGTGTGTGTTTGTGTGTAGGGGGTATGTGTATGTGTGTGTAGGCATGTGTGTTTGTGTCTGTGTGCAGGCATGAGTGTTGGTAGTTGTGTGTAGGGGGTATGTGTATGTGGTGTGTAGGCATGTGTGTTTGTGTCTGTGTGCAGGCATGAGGGTTGGTAGTTGTGTGTATGAGTGTTTGTGTGCGTCGGGGTGGGGTGTGTGTATGTGTGTGTAGGCATATGTGTTTGTGTCTGTGTGCAGGCATGAATGTGTGGGTAGTTGTGTGTATGTGTTTGTGTATGTGTGTGTATGTGTTTGTGTGTGTATGTGTGTGTGCGTGTGTGTAGTTGTGTATGTATGCGCGTGTGTGTAGTTGTATATGTATGCGCGTGTGTGTAGGATATTAATGCAACCTGGATATGGCTTTCGTTAGCGGAGCAGCATCGTGAGGAGCCGGTCGACGGTGATGCTGCGGAGGGTGGCGGCGAGAAAATAAAATGATAGCACAACAAAACAGTCAAGTAAGAACAATAAGCAATCGTGATTGCTCAAAAAAAAAAAAAAAAAAAAAACTAAAGTTGGCCTTATTATCTAAACTGAGCTCTTTCAGCCAAACAAAAATTCAGGAAACACGATGCCTACCCCAGAAACAGGAGTCCCCAAATATTTCTTTCTAACAGGTAATTGCTAAACATTTTTTGGTCCCCTTCGTGTTTTGTTTTTGTGGCTCCTCGCGTTTACAGTCTTGTATATATTCTCCGCTTCCCCTTCCTCGGATAATTATGTGGAATTTCACCCGTTTCTAGTATGCAATAAAGCGACTTAAGTCAAAAACAAGCTGTTGGCCTATTCTCGGAAAAGTGTCCCGTTCGTAACGCTAAGTTTTTTTTTCTCCAGCTAACCAAAACCTTATAAAATATAATGCTGTTGGGGAATAATGCATGCTTTAATATACTATCAAAGCATGACAGCTAATCCCATATTAAAATAGTTACTCTGAATATAAATTACTTCCAAATAAAAAAAGAACCGACTTCAAAAAACAAAGAGGAACTAAAAAGTAAAAAATAACGGGGCATACTTATGTACGCTTTCCTACCCAAACGTATAAATCAAATTTATTTTATAATTCCACTACAAAAATCAACTAAACTGAACACCCAATTATGAAATAAACACTGATTTTGATTACTATACCATGAATTATTTTAATACCTAACTAATTATATGCGATCTCTTAATTTTGAATAACCTTTTGAAGTCGGGGCCTCGTATAAGCTACTACCTAACGTAACTAATAGCCCACCTACCTGAGTTGAACACAAATTTAACTAAACGCGAAATTAGCCTTTAAATCTAAACCTACTCAGTTACGTTAGGAGGCTCCGACTTAAAATTGGGTGTTCAGTTTAGTTGATTTTTGTAGTGGAATTGTAAAATAAATTTAATTTATACGTTTGGGTAGGAAAGCGTACTTAAGTATGACCCGTTATTTTTTACTTTTTAGTTCCTCTTTGTTTTTTGAAGTCGGTTCTTTTTTTATTTGAAAATAATAAGTCGCCGTGAAGATCAAACATCTCGATGCGTGAGAATTAAAAATTGTTCAAGCCAAGATTCCTTCGTCGAAAAAATGCACCGTTCATGCCAAAACCACGTGACCTCCTGCGACGTATCACGCAGCTGACGAAAGCTAGTCTACGTAGCCACAACATATAAAATTTCAAGTTTCTTAGATTTCTCCGAGACCCCTCGTCAGATCCAGACAAAATTAACATGGGACCATCTGGGAAGCATACCCTTCCAAACAAAAAAAGTATTTTTCAAATCGGTCCAGCATTTTTGAAGTAATACGAAATCATAACCTCCTTTTTTGAAGTCGGTTAAAAAGAAAAAACTTAGCGTTACGAACGGGACATTTTTTTCGAGAATCGCCCTGTTGCCTTACCTTTGTTTTCAGAGAAGTTTCGATGTCCGTCAGGGAGCCAGCACAGCACTTAGCCCCAGTGAGGGTTCCAGGGTGGATAGGGTGGTCTAGTTTGATAGCCTCCAGCGTCACCAGGGCCTCCACCACCATCAGCACCATAGCCGGCAGCACAACCAGCAGCACCATAGCCGCAAGCATAACCACCAACGCCACCAGGACCTCCAGCACCACCAGGGCCTCCACAACCAGCACCACCATAGCCGCAAGCATAACCTCCAGGTCCTCCACCACCAGGACCATTCCAGTCACGGCGGACTCTGGACTGTGAAGATTTGATGTATGCACCAGCACCACCAGGTCCTCCACCACCAGGACCACTCCAGTCACGGCGGACTCTGGAATGCGAAGATTTGATGTATGCACCAGCACCTCCAGTTTCTACACCATCTTCACCTCCATCTATTCCCTCTAACGCCATCATTAGCGGGAGCCTGGAAAGCAAATAAGCAGGTTATCAACAAGGAGGATGCTCTAGGTTGCAGGGCCGGACAGGACCTTAAAAAGGGCCCGGGCGCATCCACCGCACCGGCCGTTAGCTTAGCGGTGCCCTCCCTCACACACATCCTTGCGAGTTTAAGGGTTTATGAAAAAGGAATATACTATACCAATGCAGTGCCTTCGCAAGGTCAAAAATTTAAAGCGGCGTATGAATTTGGTGTCCTCCTAATTATTTATGCATAAGTAGAGAGAGAGAAATTGATTTCAAGTTTAGAAGCGTGTCATAACTATAGTTGGGACAAACCCAACCTTGGCATTGTCGTAAAGCTGTGATTAGGATCTGCGTAGCTTTCACAATCCTGTCAGGTTAGGTTTGCCCCAACTATAGATCGAAGTTAGCGCAATGAACCTAATCGGGAGTGCAATGTTCTTTCAGAAATAGCGGATTTGAAGAATTCTCCCCCGGAACTTTTTGGAAATTGTAGTCTTAAAAACGACGTTTAAGATGATTTTTAGTAATGTTAGACGCAGGTGAAGGTCTGAGGCCCTCCGCAGGCAAATTTGTCGAAACTGAAACTCCATGAACACAAACGCAGAAAAAAACTGGACTACGTTCAAACGGAGAGGTTCGGGGGTTCTCCCCCGAAATTATTTTGAAATTGTAGATTTAAAAACGCAATTTCAGACGATCTATGGTGATGTTGGTAAAGGAGAGATTTAACATGTCTATTAAATTGGACTATTCATCCAGTTCTTGTTTAATCCAACTACGAAATTGCCTCGTTACCTTTTAAGTGAATATTTACACATTTCTAAAACTACATATTTATTTTCAGACAACCAATCACAACACATCTACACTTAACAACACAAAGTTCTATTCTACAATCGTAACTACGCACATCAGAGATCGGGAGCAGTCAGCGCCCTCTATACTGTCATTACTTTGATTTACAACAAAGTCCCCTCCGGGAAATATTTCGAAATAGAGTCCCTAAAATTTAGGACGATCTTACGCTATGCTAGGGAGAAGGGTTACAAGCGAGTCTGTGTGTGTGTGGGGGGGGGAGCTCACCCTTGTGGAAATGTTCCAAAAATGTAGTTTTGAAAGAGCAGTTTTAGACAATCATTGATGATGCTAGTGGGAGGAGAGGTTCAGGGGCCCGGCAATTTTCCGAAACTGAAATTTCTAAAACGCAGTTGCAAATGATTTTCGATCACGTTATTGGGGAAGATGGACGGGTGCGCTCCCTCAGAAATTGAAGAGAGCACATGTTTTGCACGGCTTTTCCTAGTTTATTCAAATAATCTGAGGTTAAGTTTGTTTATTTGTTACACGGTTTGTGTATGATACAAGCGTGGCGAACAAAGATTTAGCATTTATTGAAGTCAATCCACGTCACAAATATATGAGAAGGACATTAACATCTTTTTCACTGCCAAACATTCAAAATATTTGCAAACATTAAATCTTTACTAATAATAAAGCTGAAAGTCTCTCTGTCTGGATGTCCGGAGGATGTCTGGATCTTTGTGACGCGCATAGTGCCTAGACCGTTCGGCCGATTTTCATGAAATTTGGCACAAAGTTAGTTTGTAGCATGGGGGTGTGCACCTAGAAGCGATTTTTTGAAAATTCGATGTGGTTCTTTTTCTATTCCAATTTTAAAAACAAAAAAATCATGAGATGGACGAGTAAATTACGAAATTATCATAACGTGGAACTGTAACATGGGTACAAGCCAATTGGCGAGAAAATTCACCATACATTATTTGTAAATATACAGGCGAACCAAAAGACCTATTAATTTTTCTATTACGTGCAAAGCCGTGCGGGTACCACTAGTCAAAAATAAAAACAAAAATATTTTGTCTGAATGAAATTATCTTCGTACTAATACACGAGGAGCCAAACCTGCAGAAAAAATATATTTTTTTTAAAAAGTCAATGATTAGTTCAAAAAAAAAAAAAAAAATAAAAATAAAAATAAAAAAAAAATTTAAATAAAATAAATAAATAAAAATGTATAGGATGAAAAACTTCCTGAAAAAAATGCGTGCTTTCTAAATTTCCGATTTCAATTTAAACTACCGGGAAAAAACTGGCTTTTTTAGGGAAGAAATCCGGAAATTTTCATGCGAAGTGCTGCAGAGTCAGATATAACTAAAAATAGGGAACTCACGTGACGCTGCAGATGGCGAAAAAAAGTGAGAAATAGTTTCATTCTGTTGCGATCCATACGAGTAACACGGTATCTGGCAAATCGTCATAAGACATATTTTGAAAAAAAAAAAAAAAAAAAAAAAAAAATGCAATGAGGGAAAAAACCATACAGGATATTTTTTTCCTTCCGAAAAAAAGGGTACAATACTTCTCCAACTGTCCAAACCAATTGGAACCGGAGCCCACTCACATAATCAAAAATCCGGGTAATTAGAACTTCGCTTAGAAAAGGGTCTATTTTGTTTATTTAGTACAGTGTTTTTCAACCTTTTTCATGACACGACCCCCCTAGTATCAAAAAATATTTCGCGACCCCCCCCCCCCCCCCCCCCCCCGACCTTTTTTATTTTATGTATGTTAAAAATATTTAATCCATACAAAAGTTTTAGGCGTTTGCGTTATTAGGATTCGAATATAAATATATAATGAAGTACGTAAAACAGTACAGGTTCCGAGTGCTACCGACAGATGGCACTGGTAGTCCCCCGCGCGAAAGGTCCACAGGTTTCGAGACGTTTCGTTACGCTTCGAGATGATTCTCGCTAGAATGCGCAGGCCTATAAAAGGGGCGGTCGGCTACGGCAGTTGCAGTTGAGTGCATGAGCGCAAAGCAAGTGAAATCGGAAGCAAGACCGCGATACGTGAAAACGATTCGGAAGTGAAACTACGGTGTTATACGGACTGTGTGTAAGATATCAAACACTTGTTTTACGTATTTATTTGTGTTGTTTGTTTTCATTGAAAATGGATAAATTTCTGAAAAGATCATCAGAACTATCAACGTCTAGCGGGAGTAGTGGAATAAAGAAAAAACGTCTTTATGACGAGAATTATTTGAAATTTGGGTTTACTGTGATTGACAATAAACCGCAGTGCGTAATTTGCTTTGAAATTTTGTCAAGAGAAAGCATGAAGCCATCGAAGTTGGTACGCCACCTAAACACAAAACATCCTAATGAAAAAAATAAACCCGTGGAATTTTTTGAGCGAAAATTAAAAGCTCTTGAACATCAAAAAACTGCTATAGGACAAATGTCCAACCTAAATGAGAAAGCGTTGCTTGCTAGTTATCGAGTAGCTTTTCGTGTGGCTAAAGCAGGAAAACCTCACACTATCGCCGAAAATTTGATTTTACCAGCGGCTTTAGATATAGCAGAGATTATGTTTGGCAAGCAAGAGATCGAAAAGCTCAAAAGTATACCTCTCTCTGACAATACTATTCAACGCCGGATAAGCAATATGGCGACTGATGTTCGTGATCAAGTCATAGAAAAAATAAAGAAAAGTTCTTTTGTGTCCTTGCAATTTGATGAATCAACGGATATTGCGGGTTGTGCGCAGTTTGTAGCTTTTGTGCGTTTTGAATCCAATGAAAAATTAATTGAAGAAATACTATTTTGCAAGACACTTCCCACAAATACTACAGGTCAATGCTTGCATGACATATTCATTGAAGCTACGCAAGATATGAATATCGATTGGGCACAAAAATGCATTGCTATTTGTAGTGACGGAGCAAAAGCCATGACTGGTGCGAAGAGTGGATTTATTGCTAGACTGAAAGAACAGATGCCAAACGCTTGTTGGATGCACTGCTTTCTCCATCGCCAAGCTCTTGCAGCCAAAACCTTGCCACAAGAATACAGTCAAGTTCTACATATTATTATTAGTATTGTAAATTCTATTAAAGGAAAAGCGTTGCAGACTCGATTGTTTCGACTCATTTGTGATGATATGGGGGCTCTCCACCGAAATTTGCTTTACCATACAGAGGTTAGGTGGTTATCGAAAGGCAAAGTACTGACCAGAGTTATGGAACTTCGCGCTGAACTATTAGTATATTTACAGCAAGCCAAGTCACATTACTCTGAATTCATTTCTGACCCGGAATTCCTTTTGAAACTGGCTTTTCTTTCGGACTTATTTGAGCATTTAAATAACTTGAATAAAAGTCTTCAAGGGCGGGATGAAAATGTCATTACAGCAAAAGACAAACTCCATGCCTTTATCAAAAAAATTGAATTCTGGTCATCATCTATAAATCAAAACAACTTTGATTCATTTTCGTCGACACAGTCTTTCATTGAAGAAGTCGGAAGCGAGATAAACATCAATTCATATATATCTGGTATGAAAATGGTGTTAGATAATTTGAAGAAAGAATTATGTCATTACTTCTCAGTGCAAGAGATATCGGATAGCACTGGGCAAAGATGGATCTTAAATCCGTTTTTAAATGCAGCTATAAATGAGGCGAATTTAGCAACTAAGCTCAAAGAGAATCTGCTAGAATTATCTGCCGATGGGATGTTACAATTGGAATTCAAGTCTGAAAATTTGGATACCTTTTGGTTAAAAAGAAAAACAGAATACCCAGAATTAACAAACGAGGCTTTGAAGTGTTTGATTCCATTTGCTACCTCGTACTTGTGCGAGTTGACATTTTCATCAATGGCCCAAATAAAAAGTAAACTAAGGAATCGCTTAAATTTGGAAAACGATTTAATACTTAATGTTGCAAAAACGGATCCACGATGGGAGAAATTGATTGAACAAAATCAAGCGCAACCTTCACATTAAAATGAACGAGTACTCGAAGATTTTATTTTTTGGTAATGTGTGATATGTGTAGTATGTTAATGTGTAATGTGTATAAATAACATAACGAGTATCATTTTGTAAACTTTTTTCTTAATATATCTACCTTTTTAAAATTTATTGATTTTTTACTGAGTTCTCGCGACTTTTTTCTTAATATATCTACCTTTTTAAAATTTATTGATTTTTTACTGAGTTCTCGCGACCCCCCTACAAAGGCTTCGCGACCCCCTGGGGGGTCGCGACCCACAGGTTGAAAAACACTGATTTAGTATATGTTTACAATGGGATATTCCTTACTTAAAATCTGAAAACAGTTCGGTTAATCAGTAATTCGGATAGTCGGGGTTTGAATAATTGGATTTCTACAGATCATTCAAATTTGTCATCTGGCGAATTTGAACCACATTTTTGATAAGGGTAAATGAAAAAACGAGCTAATGTGTATCACATGACTTCCTTTTTTACTCCAATTTAATGTCATTTTCTCATTATTTGCAGTTTTAATATGATTTAATACTTTACTCTCTAAATATCACCAACAGTGGCCAAATTGAAACCAGATTTTAAAAAAAAATATAATTTAAAAAAAACGCCAAATTTGTCGCCAAGATGGCGACAAAACTTGGTGACCAAAAGACTGGCGATATATCGCCAAGTGTCCGCCAAATTATAACGTCACTTGAGTTTACATCGAAATTAACAGTGATTTCCCCCCAAAAAAGAGACAAAAGACCCTCTTTGAAGCTGCCAAATGCAACCAAAAGGGAAGGTGCACAAGTAGACCCCACTAGAAGTCTACGTACCAAATTTCAACTTTCTAGGGCATACCGTTCTTGAGTTATGCGACGTACATAGGCACATACGTACGTACATACAGACGTCAAGAGAAAACTCGTTGTAATTGACTCGGGAATCGTCAAAATGGGTATTTCGGGCGTCTATACATTCTTAGGTATATATGCACGTGTGGTCAGGTTGAAAAAAACCTCAACATTCATTCGGGGGTGAGCAAAATGGAAATTAAGGTCGATTTTTGGGTGAAAATGTTTTCTCGAATACAATACTTCCTTTTTTGTAAAATGAAGTAAAAAAAAATGTAGGATAAGAGTTTCCGGAAAAGGGACACTTTTTCAATTTCTAAAATTTCCTATTTTGTTCTAAATTTCAAAGAAAAATCCCAGCCTTTTCCTGGACAAAAAAGCCGAAATTTTCATGTTTACAATGGGATACTTTTTATCTTAATATCTGAAAGCAGTTCGGATAATTAACAATTCGGATAGTCGGGGATTAGATAATTGGAGTTCTACTGATCATTCAAATTTGTCATCTGGCGAATTTGAACCATTTTTATAATTCAAGTCAATTAAAAAAAAATATGTATGATAAAATATTTCCCAAAAAAGGGATACTTTTTCAATTTTTGAAATTTCCAATTTTGAAAAATCAGTCTTTTCCTGGACAAAAAGCCGAAATTTTCATGCAAAAGGAGAGGAATGCTGGCGGATTCAGATAAAACTAAAAATAGAAAACTCACGTGACGCAGATGACGAAAAAAGTGAGAAATATTTTCATCTTGATGTGGTCTGGATCTACTCTGTTTGTTCTTCTGTCTGTATATATACGTAGATAATTATATACACACAATTTTCTCAAGTAACTAAAAAAAGAACGTGACACAATCGACTGAGGCTAAATTAAAATGTTTTAATGCTGTTGCGAAAGGTAGCATCATGAAACTCATCGTGGAAGGGTTGAGCAATCTATGGTTCGTGATTTGAACAGTGTAGAAATAATAAAGCGAAAAATCACATAGAAGTGAAAAATGTAAGTTTAGTAAATTGCGCGATCCAAATTAGCATTATAAGATTATGCACTGCCACGCTTAATACATTTTTTCCTTTGGTCGCCATGATGAAATTAATGAATTGGGAATTTAAAATAAGTCGTGAGAAGGAATAGGTCGTAAAAAATTAACTTTAAACAGTCTTATGTGTGCATCACATGACTTCCTTTTGCTCCAATTTTTATGTCATTTCCCCATTATTGCCAATTTTAATGTGATTTAATTGTTTACTCCCTAAATATCACCAGCAGTGGCCAAACTGAAACCAAATTTAAAAAAAAAATTTAAAAAAAAATTTGAATTTTGTCATCTTGAATTCAAATTATGTTTTTCGCAATCACGAGTGTGTGTGTATATGTAAGCGTGTGTGTTTGTGTGTGGGGGGTATGTGTAATTGTGTGTAGTCATGTGTGTTTGTGTCTGTGTGCAGGCATGAGTGTGTGGGTAGTTGTGTGTAAGTGTGTGTGGGGGATATGTGTATGTGTATGTAGACATATGTGTTTGTGTCTGTATGCAGGCATGGCATGAGTGTGTGGGTAGTTTTGTGTATGTGAGTGTGTAGGTGTGTGTGTGTTTCTGTGTGTATGAGTTTGTGTATGTGTGTAGGTGTATGTATGTGTGTGTAGGTGTATATATGTATATGTGTGTAGGTGCGTGTATGTATGCGTGTAAGTGTAGGATATTGACGAAACCTGGAGACGGTTTTCGCTAGAGGTGCAGCATCATGAAGAGCCGGTCGACGGTGATGCTGCGGAGGGTGCTGGTGGGAAAAATCAAAGGAACGTCAAAAACAGTCAAATGAAAGCAATAAGCAATCGTGATTGCACAAAAAAAATCTCCAAATTTGTCGACAAAACTTGGCGACCAAAAGACTGGTAATATATCGCCAAGTGTCCAACAAATTATAACACATCTTGAGTTTACATCGAAATTAACAATGATTACCCCCCAAAAAGGGGCAAAAGACCCCCTTAGGAACATCCGAATTCAACCAAAATTGAAGGTACACAACTAGACCCCACTAGGAGTCTAAGTACCAAATTTCAACTTTCTAGGACATCCCGTTTTTAAGTAAAACGAGATATATACGCACATACATACCTACATACGGACGTCACGAGAAAATTCGTTGTAATTAACTCGTGGGTCGTCAAAATGAATATTTTTGGTGTCTGTACGTTCCTAGGCATATATCCACGTGTGGTCGGGTCGGAAAAAAAAACGCAACATACATTCGGGGGTGAGAAAAATGGGAATTAAGGCCGATTTTTGAGTGAAAATTTTTTCGCGAGTACAATACTTCCTTTTTTGTAAAAGGAAGTAAAAAAGAATCATGGTGGCCTAAAAATGGAACTCTTTTGAAACGTTGAAGAAACTTTTTGTTTAACCTGAGTGATTAAAAACTGCAAAAAACTCATTAATTCGGATTCCGACTAATACGATAGCTAGGTCATTCGAACTAATGAGCGTACGAATTTACTAAAATATCTAACACATTGATCCAAGATACATAAACGAGCTACTGCACATAGTAAACATTGTGTTTTGAATTTGATGGAATGCAATATGAAACTGAATTAGAAAACATTACAATGAAGTATAAAAAATGTTTTTTAATTCTATCTCTACAGCGTGGATCACACTAAAAAGTATGAAATAAAATAAGTGCATGATTTTGTGATTACAGCACTCCAAAATTGCAGTTAACCTTAATATCTTGTTATTTAGGTAGATTCTAAAGCAGCCAATAAAATTTAATTGAGATAAAAAGAACTGCATACCACTTACTCTCAAACTTTTAGTTTCCCTTTTATTGGCTGCTTTAGAATTTTCCTGATTGTTAAGATATTAAGATATACTGCAATTTTTACTTACTTTTACAGAAAAGGAAGTATTGTATTCGCGAAAAAATTTTCTATCAAAAATCGACCTTAATTTCAATTTTGCCAATGAATGTTGCGTTTTTTTCGACTCGACCACACGTGGATAAGTGTCTAAGATTGTATAAACACGCGAAATATCCATTTTGACGATCCCCGAGTCAATTACATCGAGTTTTCTCGTGACGTCTGTATGTACGTACGTATGTATGTGCCTATGTGCGTATGTATGTCGCATAACTCAAGAGCGGTTTGTCCTAGAAAGTTGAAATTTGGTACGTAGACTCCTAGTGGGGTCTAGTTGTGCATCTCCCCTTTTGATTGCATTCGGGTTTTTCTAAAGGGGTCTTTTGCCCCTTTTTTAAGGGGGAAATCATTGTTAATTTTGATGTAAACTCAAGTGGTGTTACAATTTGGCGGACACTTGGCGAATTATGACCAGTCTTTTGGTCGCTAACCTGGCGACAAATTCGCCAATTTTTTTTTTGAGCAATCACGATTGCTTATTGTTCTCACTTGACTGTTTTTGAAGTTCCTTTGATTTTTCCCACCGCCACCCTCCGCACCTGCACCGTCGACCGGCTCCTCACGATGCTGCTCCTCTAGCGAAAGCCGCCTCCAGGTTGCATCCATATCCTACACACACGCACATACATACACAACTACACACGCACACACACACACACACATGCACACACATACACAAACACATACACACACGCATACACACACGCATACATACAGACACCCACGCATACACACACAAAAACATACACACAACTACCCACACATTCATGCCAGCACACAGACACAAACACACATGCCTACACACACATACACATACCCCCCACACACACACATTCATACACACAACTACCCACGCACTTATTCCAGCACACAGACACAAACACACATGCCTACACACACATACACATAACCCCTACACACAACTACCCACACATTCATGCCAGCACACAGACACAAACACACATGCCTACACACACATACACATACCCCCCCCACACACACACATTCATACACACAACCACCCACACACTTATTCCAGCACACAGACACAAACACACATGCCTACACACACATACACATAACCCCTACACACAAATACACATACCCCCGCACACAAACACAGACGCCTACATACACTCACTCGTGATTGCGAAAAACATAATTTTAATTCAAGATGTCAAAATTCAAATTAATTTTTTCTTTTTTTTTTCAATTTTTTTTGGCAACAAGGGAAAAAACAAACGATATTTTTTTTGTTGATAGAATGTATTAATTTTAATGAGCTTATTATTTTTAACTAGAAAATCGCCCATCAAGGTATGACGGGTGAAAATGCCTTCAACATTTGAGCGAAGCCATTGCCTGTTTGGTGATATTTTGATAGTTGAAATGGTAACCCTTACTCCAGTGGATTAACCCTAAACTCTAGTAGGTAGCTCCAGTAGGTTACTCGGTCATCGGCCATTATTTATATAATGATTCTTTTTGAAAACGATTAAAGATTTTTTAATGGAAAATAATTCATAAGTGCTTTGTTTAAAAGGTGCTACTACTTTATTTGTTCGTTTATTTATTTTTTACGTATCTGTTTCTTTAGATGAATGAGACATGTTTTATTTCTTGAAATCAGCTTAAAATGTTGATAAGTTCTGCTCGAAATAATTTGCAATTTTAGCTAATTTTGATAATGTTGATCAGATACTAGAAAATCGATATTGATATACGTGAAAGTAGGCTCGTTTAGTTCTGGACGGAACTTCTTATTCATTGATGTATTAATACCAAAAGACGTTTTAGATTCTAAAATCGACGCTTTGAAACATCGGTATTTTGTTACCGGTGTTGCCCCTCTAGTGTACTGAAGATGTAAAAATTTAAGCGTCAGTTTAGATTATTTGCAGTGTAATAATTATCTCCTCATAGAAAACCCCGTTGTAAAAATATCCCCGCCAAGAAAACCTTAAACTCTCCCTTTAAATAGAAGGCCTTGGCCCTAATCCAAAAAATTTTCTTCCTTAAAATGAAATGAAATCCAGTCTGCCCGCGAAGTATCTGCAAAACTACAATCTTCTCTGTTTTCGTCTTTCATCACAGATAGTTTCCTCACCCATAAGGATAGATCTTTTAAACTGTTTTCAATTCTGTTTGGAGGGAAGGTTTCTGAGCAAAAGGCCTCTTACCTGCAAAAAACCTACAACCAGCAAATGCTTCCGAGCAAAAAGCTTCCAAACAGCAAATGCTTCCGAGCAAAAAGCTTCCAAACAGCAAATGCTTCCGAGCAAAAAGCTTCCAACCAGCAAATGCTTCCAACCAAACGATAGATCCTTTAAACTGTTTTCAATTCTGTTTGGAACGAAGGTTTCCGAGCAAAAAGCTTCCAACCAGCAAATGCGTTCGAGCAAAAAGCTTCCAACCAACAAATGCGTTCGAGCAAAAAGCTTCCAACCAACAAATGCTTCCGAACAAAAAGCTTCCAAACAGCAAATGCTTCCAACCAAACGATAGATCCTTTAAACTGTTTTCAATTCTGTTTGGAACGAAGGTTTCCGAGCAAAAAGCTTCCAACCAGCAAATGCGTTCGAGCAAAAAGCTTCCAACCAACAAATGCGTTCGAGCAAAAAGCTTCCAACCAGCAAATGCGTTCGAGCAAAAAGCTTCCAACCAGCAAATGCGTTCGAGCAAAAAGCTTCCAACCAGCAAATGCGTTCGAGCAAAAAGCTTCCAACCAGCAAATGCGTTCGAGCAAAAAGCTTCCAACCAACAAATGCGTTCGAGCAAAAAGCTTCCAACCAGCAAATGCTTCCGAGCAAAAAGCTTCCAACCAGCAAATGCTTCCAACCAAACGATAGATCCTTTAAACTGTTTTCAATTCTGTTTTTAACGAAGGTTTCCGAGCAAAAAGTTTCCAACCAGCAAATGCGTTCGAGCAAAAAGCTTCCAACCAGCAAATGCGTTCGAGCAAAAAGCTTCCAACCAGCAAATGCTTCCGAGCAAAAAGCTTCCGACCAAAGGATAGATCCTTTAAACTGTTTTCAAGCCTGTTTGGACACTTTCCAAGGTACAACATGTGCATGGTTCTTAATAATTAAAACATGTTTAGGAACATGGAACAATGTTCTAATCTTATGTAGTGTTTTAAATACATTTAATGTTGGATAACACTTCATTATTCTTAGTTCATTATTAAATATTCATGATTTAAATACTCTCATGAAAAAAAAATGTTTATTCTGTGGTGCAAAATTGGTTCAGGTATGGCTGTTTCCTGAATCATGAAGACTATCCCATAGTACAACAGGGTGTATCTCAAGGTAGTATCTTGGGACAGCTTGGAACGTTTACTTTAAATAACTGACAACATTTTATTTTCAAACTGTCTGAATTTTATAAAATACGAGCAAAAATACCCGGCGTTGCCTGGGTTAGCAATAATTATGAGAAACAATCGTTACTTACATTTGTTTTCTGTTTCAAGTGAAAGAACTTAAAACACACCTTTTTGACGTGATTTAAAATCTAGCTTCTTCCTTACTCATAAAACTAAAGTAGTAGTAAGTAAAAAGAGCAAAATAGTATTCATTTAGAAACGAAAACACGAAATTTAAGCGTATACAAATTTGAAGATTTTCCGAAATATGAAATTAAACTTCACATGTTTAAAAAGATTTATCAGTTAATGCTTACTTTTTTTTACATGGAGTCTTACCTTTTCTGTATGTCTATTGAAGAACGAACTGCTTAAAAAAACGTAGCGCGCCCGTGATCCCCTTAAACTATCTTTAGTTATTTTGGAAAATTTGAATTATTGTGGGTTCTTGGTGCGATTTAAAATGTTACCGAATTTGCCGGAATCGTTTTGGGATACCTTGGATAATGCTCCCCCTCCTTACTTTGTAAAACGGTATGTTACTAATTTTTGTTAAAGAGATATTGTCGCCAAATGCTAAGATACTTTTGGTCACCATAAAATGGCGCTAAACAATTTCATCCGTAATGTTTCCAAAATAAGTAGTAAAATTTGGCAATGGTTTGAATTTGTGCACAAAGTCACATTAATGGAAGTTTTTGTGCTGTTTATGGATTTGCCTAATTTAGTTGTTGGATTATTTTACAGTAAAAAAAGTTTTTAAAGATTCTTTGATTGACGATATTTTGTTTACATGGTGAAAGCTGTCAAACATTATTACGTAGTCTTTGACTTCAAAAACTGTGACAGTTGAAAAAACTGCCAAATGCATCCGCTACTGAAATCTTTGTGCATAAATTTTGGCGAGGTTTCTACTGTTAGATTGGATAATGATAAAAAAATCCAATCAGCACAAATAATTAAAAAAAAACCCATTAATTACACTAAAGTTCCGTTTAAATGGAAAATAATCTACCAAGTCTAGTTTTTATTAGCCAATCTTGGGGAAAAAACGTTACTATAAGATTTGACTTGAGAAAAGCCTCAAACAGTCAGACGAAACACAAAAACATTCAACAATTCTAACTATGAACTGGGAGTTGAGATGATACACTAAATAATGAATTGGGTTGAGGAAAGCCTTCAAACATGGAACAAAAAAAGCTCATAACTCGTTTTTCATACAACTTAGAACTTTCTAACAGATGCCATTTTCAGCAGAAAAATAAGCACTTTCTATGGACACATAGTTTTAATATGTGCACGCATTTTTTCACCGTCATATTGGGGCATTTATGCGAAAATTTGGACAAATTAGAATAAAAAAGGAACTATCAATCGGATTTTTTTCGAACTGGTCTACAAACCTCCCCAGTACCAAAATGAACAAATGGTGAAAGTTTCAGCCAAATCTGCCGGGTAGTTTCTCAGATCTTAGGGAACAAATTTACCAAACTCCATTTTTATATATATAGATATTGCATAGAAGTATGTTGGGGTATTTTAATGTGACTTTTCGATTTTAAATTTGATTCAAATAATTGACGTTAAAAATTAAAATATGAAAAGTGTCTCAAGGCTCTCTCCCCTATACTCATCAGCTACATAAATGATTAAGTATCAAAAAGTGGGGGGTGGATCCAACCTTCCCTTCGATCTACCCTCCCTAGGATTTTCTACAAAAAGTGCCCATTCATAATGAATCCGGTTTTGCAACAATTGAAATTGCCATTCTTCTTGGGTTTAGAGTTATATTTAGATTCTTATCGCGAGTTATTGTCGTTTCATGAGTCAATGAATAAATACATGATGGAAAAAAAATCAATTTATTAGTCAGTAAAAGAACAGAAAAGCAGGAGTGTCATTGGGAAGCGCTGCTGGGAGCTCCCATTGCTTTTCCTGGAGGTTCCGGCGTTCCTGAAAGATGAATGTCCAACTATTAATGAATGTATGTGAAAGAATAAATCGTAAATTTCCAAAACACAATTTAATCAAGGAGAATCTAAGTTAATCAGGAATTAACCCAGGAATTTTCAGAGAAAGGAGAAAATGAAATTTTTAAATGAATGAGAGAACATACGAGGCAAAGGGATGTAAGTGGACATTTTCAAGTTTTGAGTTAAACGCGTTTAAAGATAACATCCTAGGGAGGCTTTCATTGAAAATTTTTTTTCTAAGTCATGCTGTATAGCAGCACCTACCAGGGCTACTAGTACCGTCTCTTGCCCCAAGACAGAGAAGGAATTCACCTACCATGTGTACTGGTTATCATCAAATACTCCATTTAGGCGCTTATTTCCCTCAGCTTCTCACTGCCTCATACAGGTTTTATTTAAACCAGTGTGCAACTAAGAAGCGTAACCGTGGTTGAACTCAAATGTGCATGGAAACTTCATACATGGTTTCCTTATACATATTTTTTTTTTTGAGCAATCACATTGCTTATTGTTCTCACTTGACTGCAGAGATGGGCAGATTCGTATTCGTAAATCCGAATCCGAATTCGATTCACAGTACCTTAACGTGTCAATCCGAATACGAATACATTCGTATTCACAAGTGTGAATCCGAATACGAAATTCGGATTCATACCTATGAATCCGAATCTATTCAGATTCAGACCTATGAATCCAATCATTTCGGATTTACATCTGTGAATACGAATCCATTTGGATTCACACTTGGATTCACTGAAAAAATCAATTTAAAAGCTCAATATAAATAAATAAATAAATGTCTGTACCTCGCTACAGGTCGAGTTTTGGGTGCTAGTGAATTTCTGAAGAAAAATGACGATATTGTTATGGGTCCAAATATTTTAAAAGTGGAATTCTACCAAAGTAATGTAAATTGAAACTTTGATTTGTTTAGATAATTTTACCACAGATACATATGTAAAAGCTAAAAACGAACAGTAACGCAATCATAGGTTTAAAAAACATTTAATGACCGTTCTAAAAAATAGTGAAAAAACCCGCGGATAGTTCGAACTGCGGATAAAACGACCGCCGATAATCATGAGTTTACTGTATTTGTTATTAAATTGCTAATTAAATGGAATTCATTATATAGCAGCCCAATTATTGATAACTGTTAATTATTATTTGTTATTCTAAAATACCAATACACTCCTATTTGTGATTCTTTTAAAAATAAATGACCTCAGAATTATTGCATGAGTTACACGATTCATTTATTTTCTTATTAGGAAAAGAATAAGTAATGTGTTTTACCAACAATTGTGTCAATAATTCACATAAATTTACACCGAAAACGTTTTTAATTTTTTAGTTAATTATAAATCAGACTTTGTTTTCACTGTGTTGACATTGGAATCACACAGAGCTAGAACATTTAGACGCTCTTGACTAGTACTGCCATGCTAAGCACAAACGTCGTATCTGCAGCAGAGCTCAAAATAAGAAACTGCTTTTCAAAGTTTTACGAACATTTGATTAAAGTTCCACTTTTCCAGGGTTTTTCAAAAAATATTTCTCATCCACAAATAATCCCAAAGCATTGTACGTAGGTAAAATAAGTTGCGAACCACGTCGTGACAATAACTCAGTTTTGATAAAAAGTAAAAATGTACAGATATGACTTTTGTGCTTATCACGACAGAGTACTGCTTCTTAAACTGGTCCTTACTCGAAATACACCGCCAGCTCAGTCATTTCCAGCCGAGGACTGCAGTTTCGTGCTTATTAGTACTCATCAGCCCGGCATAGGAAAGTGACGGAGCTGGGTATGGAAAACCTCTTAAGGAAGCCAAGAGAGCGAAACAAACTGGTAGCAAATATAGAATAAGCAGACCAAACGAGTGACCGAAGCAATGGTTCGGTTCAACTCGAAGATTGAACGCGAGGCAAGGTATATTCAGTAAATTACCGCCCATTAGCCAGGGCTAAAGAAGAAATAGGTGAAATACGTTATTTCACGTATTTCTGCTTTAGCCCTGGCTAATGGGCGGTAATTTACTGAATATGGTCCTTACTCGTTAAATATTGAAATTATCCTTTAAACTGCCGTCATAAATACTGAGAGAGTATAGCTAGCATGAAAAGCAGAAAATTTGAAACTGACGTAAAAATCGTAATTTTAGGCAATATTTTGTAATGTTGTATTGAAGGGAGTTTGGGATGCCCTCTCGAAACTTTTTTAACATTGAAGTCACTATTAAACTGTTCGTTGTGATGTTCGGGAGTCAACAGCTTCATCTGGTATTTTTCTCAAAACTAAAGTTTTTAAAACGCATTTTTAGGTTACTTTTGAAGCCATGAGATAAGAAGTGCTGAGTAATAATGCTCAGATTAGTATACGAAAGGAAAAAGGAATTTATTTTTAAGTTTGAAAAGGCATTATTTTTATCTATTTTTTAAGTTAAAAACTTGAAATGTGTGAAAAGATAACATTCAAGTCTCATGGAACCCCTAAGAGAGCTCCGTGGAATCCTGGTGTTCCACGGAACACAATTTAAGAAATGCTGTGTTACAGAATAAATTAATAGTTTTCTTGTGAGGCCATGTGAGTTCAACTTTGATGTATCAGTTTTATGGGTTATTTTTATAAGTTTGAAAATTTCATAAAAATAAGCAATTTTTAAGTATGGAAACAACTTTGGTTACCTACGCTCACTGAGCAGCATTAGTTTGTATTCGTTTCACAATTCATCTCGACTATGTACCTGTGTCTCTTTTGGGCAAATTCATTTGCACCCAACTAATTCAGTTGAACTTATTTATTCATAAATTTGAGAAATTGCAGATGTGCTCCACACTTGGGACACTGTTCCAAGTTAAGGCATTAAACCATAAAGAGTGTCTATAAAGAATATTGAGGAAAAAACTATAATTGTATTAACAAAAGCGTATGGATAAATTTTATAGATTCAGTGATATTTTGATGACAATAAATATGTCATACCATAACAAGACAGAACAGTTGTCATTGGGAAAAAAAAATTCAAACTATTCAGGAACAAAATACGTTTCGTCCATACAATACATTTGTTACTTCTACAAATGAAAATGAGTCTCTAAGTATAGATCAGGCTAATTCATTTGAAGTGAATTTAACGTACTATGAAGGAATGAAAAGGAATGTAAAATGATGTGAAATAAGGAACATTAAAAGCTAAAAATAAGCTGTGCTAATAATTATTTGGGTTTATCAATTGCTTTTATGTTTCCAAGAGGGGAAAGCAGAAATATTAAATTCAAAAGAATTAAGAAGGCAGGTTAGACCTTCAATGTTTTCAAAGGCAAGTGTACATTCTGATCATCGTTAAAAGTTTACAAGATCATATTATTTCTAACTAATGATATTTTTTTCCTTATTGGGTTGTAAAATAAACTTCTTTGAAATGACAGTCGGTCTCCCAAACTATTATCTTTTGGTGAATACATGAAAGAAAGATCAAAATAAAAAGCGTCCCAAGTTAGGGGGAAAGTCCCTAACTTGGGACAATGAACATTTTTTTTTGTTTTATTTTTAAAGGGACAAATCTACACACTTATACCTTGTCTTGAAGGGACGTAGTAAGACATATCCTGAAAATAGAATACTTCGTTCGAATGGAAAACGTATGATTAATATGCTATTAAAAGTAAAAGTTCAAAACTGTCCTAAGTTTGGGCACTTGACTGTGCAAAAAATTAGCTGAATTTTTAGTGTTTATGACCATAAAATCATGATTTTTAACTTTTTATGCACTTCTAAAATCTGGGTTCAGTCGTATTCGACCTGGGGCTCCAAATAATAGGAAGTTAATTTTCGGGCCAATTACTTAGTTTGACGCCAATAAATATACATCCTAAAACTCGCTAACACCCAAAACTCCAACTGTAGCGAAGTACAAACAAACATTTATTTATTTATATTGGCCTTTCAAATTGAATTTTTCAGTGAATCCAAGTGTGAATCCAAATGGATTCGTATTCATAGATGTGAATCAGGTATGATTTGGATTCATAAATCTGAAGCCGAATAGATTCGGATTCGGATTCATAGGTATGAATCCGAATTCCGTATTCGGATTCGCACTTGTGAATACGAATGTATTCGAATTCACACTTGTGAATACGATTGTATTCGTATTCGGATTGACACGTTAAGGTGCTGTGAATCAAATTCTGATTCGGATTTACGAATACGAATCTGCCCATCTCTGCTTGACTGTCCTTGGTGTTACGCTGATTTTATGTCCCCCTCGCCTCCCACTGCAGCATCACCGTCGACCGATCCTCAAGATGCTGCTCCTCTAGCGAAAACAGTCTCCAGGTTGCTCACACACTCATGCCTGCACACAGACACAAACACACAGGCCTACATACACACACACACGCACAATTGCGAAAAACATAATTTGAATTCAAGATGTCAAAATTCAAATTAATTAATTATTATTATTATTATTATTATTATTATTTTTCAGTCACAAGGAATTACTATTTCAGCGCAAGACAATAGATTGCGAAAAAAGAACCAAAAAGGAAAGTGTCATAAATAATATATATATAGTTTTTAATTGATATCTCCGCTAATTTTTATAGGAGGATTATGTTAAATAGCCAAACATAAGGACGGGAAGATGACGAATCCATCGATACCAAGTTCGATGGTCAGTTCACTGTCGATCGAGAGAAGTAACTTGGACCCGCATAGTTGCATATATAGGTTTATACGACACTCAGTTTTTAATTATATAAGATTGCTTTTTCGGTCTGCATCAATGAATTTTAAAAGCGTGAAATTTGAAAAAGATATTATTGTTGTTATAAATGCATAAAATGTTTTTTAAAAAACTAACTTAGCAACTTCTGTGAGACCTTGACTAACGCGAGAGTTGCGTTCCCAAGTCCTTAGCGTAAGTGAAAATTTCGCGTTATGTAATAGAGATGGGGGTATATATTAGGGTGGATCACCATCCTCTGGTGAAAAAAAAATATTATTGTTTTTTTGGGGGGGTGGGGGGCATAGCATGAAAAAGGTGCCAAATGATGTTTTGTAGGTAAATATTGATTTTCTGCCACCGGATTAATTAAAAAACACACATTTGAAAAAAAAATCAATTTTAATGAAAAATTGAAAAAACACCCTTAAAAATATATGTAAAGCAGGAAATAAATACTATATTAAAATCAGAAAATTAATTATTGACTACATAAAACATTTCTAATTAATGAAATTTACATTTATGAAAATAATCATTAATTGGCATTTGTCATCAGCAAGTAACTCTTGTCAAAGTCTGATGTAGGTGTAAATCGAAAAGCACCCCTTTTCGATTTATTTCTCCTGCATTCCTATTTCGCCCAAGTTTTGGAGGATTATTCCTGAAAAAATCTTGGATTTCATTACTTTTTTTTTTGATAGTAGAAAATCACCGGTCAAGGTACGACGGGTGAAAATTTGCTTCTACATTTGAACGAAGCAATTGCCTGTTTGGTGATATGTTGATAGTTGAAAGGATAACCCTAATTCCAGTGTATGAACCCTAAACTCCGGTACTGTTTGGCCACGGATTGTATGTAATTCGGCAACTGGCCAAGTAAAGACGATTCCATCTGAATGAATGTAGCAGGGAGAAGGGAAAATAACGATGGGATTTTGATTTACGCGTTTTATTATGTCACTAGTGCCTAATTAATTTATTTCATTCTCTGAGTTGAAAAAGAGTAGAAACAAACAGTTTCTATGGAAACAACAAAAATAAAATACAATGTTTTCATTCCTTCAGGAAAAGTAGAATCAAAATGGTAAGTGCAAAATTATGTTGTTAAAAATGTAGCTATCAATTTTTGTAGTAAGAATATAAATCGATGTATAGTTTAGATTCAAAAATTGATTCGGTGAACGAATTGTCATTTATACAACACTGCGTCTAAATAGGCAAAAGCGCACATCTGAGACGAACTAGCTACCACCCCTGCAAACCAATAGATGCGTCCATTTCCGCCCATAAACCGGATATTAACCTTTCCATGTAATCGATGGTCAGACAGTAGGTAGCGTTCATTGTTCACCATTCTTTCGTTTCTTCATTCCCCTGAAATGACAGTCTTACCAGTAATACTGTTAAGTTTCCGGATCGAGTTCAGCCTTGTCACAATAAGTCAGCATATGAAACATCACCAAAATATATTATCAAATGATCGTGCCGTGGCACGAGTTTCATTGCTGAAACACGCGGGTTCCTCGATATGAGGATACAGGAACAAAAATACAAAATGACAGTTCGTTCATAAGCAGTAGGCACATAGCCATTGTAAAACTTTTTCCCATCAGATGTCAACCAAAATGATTGGGACAATTTTTCATGACTTAATTTAATACTAGGAGGGGCATTTTTTAATTAAATGGAATTTTTATTCTTGTTTCAAAGCCATTTTTTAAATTTTTTTTGAAATCATTAAAAATACCAAACAAAGTATGACATTGCCAAATAAGTACTTTCGATGTAACTTTGACGAACAAAGTGACAATAAATAAAGTTCGCAAAGTTTTCAAAATCTAGTACATATATTCACGCTTTCAAAATTTCTTGAAACCTTTTGTTTCAAATATGAGTACCCGTGTTTTCAAATAGTGTGCTGAATTATTTCATACTCAAAAATGAGTACATAGTACTCAGTTTTAAAACTATTACATTTACAAAAATGAGCACAAATACCTCAAAAATGACGCGCGTTGATTTGGGTATTTGAATGTTTCAAATTTGAATTCCACTTAATCGGAGCCATTTTGACTCGTGATATGTTCAAATTTGAGTATTTTTTCGTCATTTTTGCTTCCTTTTACAAAAAAGGAAGTATTGTATTCGCGAAAAAAAAATTCACTCAAAAATCGGCCTTCATTTCCATTTTGCTCACCCCCAAATGAATGTTGAGTTTTTGTTTGACTCGACCACACGTACATATGTACCTAAGAACGTATAGACGCCCGAAATATCCATTTCGAAGTTTTCCTAGTTAATTACAACGCGTTTTCTCGTGACGTCTGTATGTACGTATGTGTGTGTGTATGTATGTCGGATAACTCAAGAACGGTATGTCCTAGAAAGTTGAAATTTGGTACGTAGACTCTTATAGGGGTCTAGTTGTGCACCTGTTTTTTTTTTTTTTTGGTTGCAATCGGGTGCTTCTAAAGGGGTCTTTTGCACCTTTTTGGGGGGAATTCATTGTTAATTTCGAGGCAAACTCAAGTGGTGTTATAATTTGGCGGACAAATTTCTTTTTGTCGCCAAGTTTTGTCGCCAACTTGGTGACAAATTTGGCGATTTTTTTATTATTTTTTATTTTTAAGTCTGGTTTTAATGCGGCCATTGTTGGTGATATTTAGAGAGTTAGAGAGAGAATCACGTTAAAATTGCAATAATAGGGAAATAACATTAAATTGGTGTAAAAGGAAGTCATGTGATGCACACGTCAGCTCGTTGAAATTGTTGTTTTGTAGAATGTAAAAATGCGCCGTGATGTACCAATAACGGGAAAATACCTTCACAGCTTTTGCCTTACCTTTTCCCCATAGAGAAGTTCCAATGTCTCTTCGTGAAAAACCGCGCTCAGCCCCACACCCAAGGGGGCCCTTCCCGCCCCCGCCCGGTGCAGGCGCGGCCGCGGCACGCGTAACCTCCACCACATCCACCGCCAAAAGCACCCCCGTTACACGCATAACCGCCAGCTCCAGCAGGACCATAGCCTCCATAACCACCATCGAAACGGCGGACTCTCGAGTGTGTAGGTATGGGAAAGGGTCGATCACCACCAGTTTTTTCACCGCCTTCTCCTGCATCTATCCCCCTTGATGCCATCATTGGCGGGAACCTGAAAAACAAATAAAAATGATGTCATCGAAGAAGATATCACTGATTGTCAGCCCAGGTTTGGTTGTCATCCATGGATTCTGTGGACTGTTGCCTCCAGATCCCAAGATTTAGAGTCCTTAATAACATATGCAGTAAAAACCCGTTACAAAAAGAATAGAAATACAGTGAAACATCCGTTGCCAGGACCTTGTTGAGTGTATGGATTATTGAAATGGGAATCTCTGCTCATAGGTATCTGCAATCCTGATCATATGTCTGCAGTTTGTATTCGCGAGCAGATAATAATTAGATTGTTCAATGCTGAAACTTGTTCTGGAAAGGGGATCGTTACGCTGTTTTTGATGAACCTTGACGAAAAAACTACTTTAAAATAGGATAACGGCACCAGTAACATACAGGGTCCATTATGAAAGTAATGAGCATAATGTTATTGTGACGCGACGATAGATGGCAGCACGGTAAAACCGGCTGGGAAATGTGGTGCGGGAAATACCCTTTCAATGCATCCAGCCGTCAGTTGCTTTCGAGCAGTGTGAGCGGAGATAAGTGCCTCCGCTTGAAGTATGTTTTCAACTTTTGTAACATAACGCAATGGAGCGTTCGCTTGAATAAGGATACGCCATAAAGTTTTGCGTGAGGTTTGGAAAAAATGCAACTGAAACATTCCAGATGCTGCAAGAAGCCTTCAAGGACGATTGCATTTCAAGATCACAGTCTGGGAAGTGGCACAAGGCATTCAAAGAGAGCCAGGAGAAGGTCGCCGACGAACCCCGTTATGGATGTCCCTCACCACCTTACAGTCCCTACTTAGTTTCATGTGACTTCTTTTTGTTTCCGCGACTCAAGAGAGAGAGAGAGAGAAGAAAGGAAAACATTGGGGAACCTTGGGAAACATCCAACACCATGTTACAACGTTCCGGAGAGGCATTCCCTTGGAAGAGTTTCAGGGTGCCTTTCAGGCGTCGCAAACACGTCTCCGCAAGTGTTTTGATGCAGGAGGAATGTAATTTTGAAGAATATTGAACATTTGTACAAATTACGATCAATAAATATATTTTGCCAGTAAATGCTCATTACTTTCATAATGACAGTCGTAAGTTTGCATTTAAATAATTGGAATTTTAGGTGGGTAAACTGATGTTGTTGCTACCCATGAATACGATGCAACCATCTATTGTTATCAGAGTGAATTTTATGAGCCAGTTGGTATTTACAAGACAGTGGTGGAAGGTCACCACGAGGTCTGCCGGTGTTTCATGTTCATTTCAATCTAATAAGGTTTTAGACCTAAAAATAAAGAACTTTTGCACATTTTGAAGAGAAAAGGGGAATTCTGTCCATGACTCATCCTGGGGTATCGTCAGAATTGTCGGTGTCTGTTACTGAGGGTCGGAACTTTTTTCGAAATTGTGTAAATAAAAATAGATTTAATTAAGTCAGAGGATCCAGAAGCAGCAAACGTTAGATGAAGTGTAGTTGCATGAGGGATAAATAGTTTTAAAAGTTTAAGGTATCCGACTAGGTTCGGAGCAGTTTTTTTTTAAACACTATTATGAAATAATATTAATGCTTTTTTAGAAGCAGAATGATCTTAAAACATGCATTTTGCTTAAAAATAAATCATAATATCAATAATTTTTTTTAAATGGGTGATTTTTTTGACAAAAATGACTGAAAGTTACCATTTAGGAGAAACACTGTATTAATAAAAATTAACTAGCTATAAACAATTTGCTTAGATTTTTTCACATGTATAAATATTACACATGAAACAGACCGCAGGTTAAGAAATATTTCAAGAATTTTAAGGTTTATGACAAATTACGTGACTTTATCCAGAAATTTCTCAAAAATTTGTTACCTTTTTTCGGTAAAAAATCTATAAATCAAAAAATATTTCGTCATTTACATAATCTGTGGTCTATTCCACTCACAAGTACTTACAAGACAGGCATGCCAAATTTCATGCTTGAGTACTGAATAGAATTTGCAAAATTATGTTTTCCGTAGCCTGTATCGAGAAATAATTGCATTCTTCAAAAAACGTAAGTAAATATTCGACTTAACACGCGTTATACTGCAGATGCTTAGTATATAAATAGATTTAATTAAGTCAGAGGATCCAGAAGCAGCAAACGTTAGATGAAATGTAGTTGTATGAGAGAAAAATAGTTTTGAAAGTCGAAGTCCTCAGAACATTGAGTTAACCTGATAGCAATGTCTTGAGCATGTCTGTTGCTGGTATTGTTACCCTACCACATCAAAACCAAAACGGGCTAAGCGTGTACTGAAGTTATCATCGGGTTCTGGATCATTTGCTAATGAAAATCTTTAGAAGATATTAGATATAATGTTAGAAAAAAAAAAAGAAAAGAAAAAGTAATTTGAATATTGTCATCTTGAATTCAAATTATGTTTTTCGCAATCACGAGTGTGTTTGTATGTGTGTGTGTGGGGGGTATGTGTATGTGTGTAGGCATGTGTGTTTGTGTCTATGTGCAGTCATGAGTGTGTGGGTAGTTGTGTGTATGAGTGTTTGTGTGCGTGGGGGCGGGGTATGTGTATGTGTGTGTAAGCATATGTGTTTGTGTCTGTGTGCAGGCATGAATGTGTGGGCAGTTGTGTGTATTTGTGTGTATGTGTAGGTGTCTGTATGCATGCGTGTGTGTATGTGTTTGTGTATGTGTGTGTATGTGTTTGTGTGTGCGTGTGTGTAGGTGCGTGTATGTATGCGTGTGTGTGTAGGATATGGACGCAACCTGGAGACGGTTTTCGCTAGAGGAGCAGCATCGTGAGGCCGGGTGGTGCTGGCAGAGGGTGGCGCCGCGCCGGTGGGAAAAATGATAGCACGCCAAAAACAGTCAAATGAAAGCAATAAGCAATCGTGATTGCTCAAAAAAAAACCCGTACCACTCTTCGAGATTGAGGCAGAAAATATGATGGTGAAAGCAGTAGACGGAAAAGTAATGAGTATTACCACGATTTTTGTTTGCAAGCAGAAAAATTGAAAACTTTTGGGCATGCTTTTCTGTAGCAGATATCATACTCTACCAAGAGAAGTAGGAAAAATGCTCCGGATATAGAAACAGCTTTTGTTAGTCACACTACAATGCTGGTAAAAAAAATTGCATCACCCGCGCCGCAAAGGAGAGGAATATCATCCCGACTGCATTCAACGCACCAGTCAAGCATCCCGTATCCCAGATGATTGTATTTCTGATCAAGGAGTGGGTGGTGGACTTCTCTTTGTGCAAGGAACAGTAAACGCTCTGGTGTACATTGGCATTTTGGAGGAGAAATTGCTTCCTACTGTCCGGGATCACTTTATTTCAGTTCCAAACGTCATTTTCCAGGATGATTCTGGTCCGTGCCATAGGGCAAAACTGGCAAGTAACAACTCAAAAACCTTCATCCTGCCATTAGACTTAAATTGACATGGGGTTAAGTAATTTTTTTCCTCTAAACTCACACGCAGGTTCAGAAATGGAAAAATGAGCATGGGGTCAGCCGTTTGCCTTGGCCCGGAAACAGCCCCGATCTAAGTAAACAATGATCGGATTCCTGATGTTAAATGTTTATTTCATAAGTTTTGCAGAATTTCACATACATTCATCGTAGACATTTTTAGACGTACTATGGCGATGTTATGGAGAGAAAAGGTATAAAGGACTCCGCGGAAAATTGTAGAAGTTGAAGCCTTAAAACGCAATTATAGGCCATATTTAATGACGTTGCAATAATTGATAGAACTCTGGGATTCTCAACGATCTTTTTTTTTTTTTTAAATAGATAGAAATTAATTTTTCCTCTCCCCTCCAATTTTTCGAAATTTAATATCCAAAAACGCAATTGTTTACAGCTTTGAAGATTCTTACGAAAAAGAGGGATTGTGGAGCTCATCCCTGGAATTTTTTTCAAAACTAAAGTCTTTAAAACTTAAGCAATATTCTATGATATTGGGAGGAGAGGTTTAGAGGGCATTCCACTAAAATTTTTCGTAACTCCTGTTTGAAAAACCTAATTTTTGTAATAATAAAGGAAAGCGGTTTGGAGGAACTTACCCAAATATTTTCTGAAATTGAAGTCTAAAAAAACGCGATTCTAAGACCATATTTGGTATTATTAGGGCCGGCGATCTTTCTAAATTGTAGCTCCAAAAACATAATTTTAGATTTTCGAACGCAGTTTCAAGCGATGTTGTTATGTACTCGGGAGTTTTCCCTTTTAATTTTGCGAAATTGAAGATCTGGAAACTTTTTTTTTTTGTCTTATGGTATTTTTGTACATTTCAGAAAACACAACTACTTACCATAGGGACAGCAAGGGAAAATTGAGTGGGAAAATGTCAATTAACACCATCCAAAACCTTGAAAATTATGGGAAATAAACATCCGATTGGAAATTCGATATGAATTACAAGATCGCAGCTTATCCGTTGAAATGATGATCACTCATCAGTCATCACTTATTTTGAAGACACAAGATCTTTCGAAAAATTAGCAAACGATTGAAGGTTGGAAAACAAAAAGTAGAGATATATCATTTTACGTCATATATAGAAGTTATTTGCTTTAGAACAGGCTTTGGAACTTCTTGAATTCTGTAAAAATGTTACTGTTGTTTACATAGGTTTTGTATGTACCTCTAAATATTGCAGAAAAGCGACGGCCTGATCATCAAAAAGGGACTCTAACCGAAAAGAAAAGTGTTTTGAAACTGCAGACTGATCACTTTTTAGTAAACCCTTCAAACTCGAAACAACGTCCGTATCAGCTAAAAAAACTGCTAAAAAAATTCGTAACTGATCATAAAAAATATTATTTAGGACTTGTATAGACTGTTTTAATCTATTTCACACGTACCAAAATGCTTGAGGAAAAACCAAATGCGCAGTAGTCGATTGTACCTTCGTCCTATATGTAGGACACAGCTTGTAAAGAGTAAAGCAATACATTTTCGATATTTTCGTAATTTTTTAGTGTATTTTTGAGTTATCTTTATTCCGTTATAGTTATTTTTATCAAAAGTATTACATTTTTCATAACGTGATAAAATATGCGTTAAAGTTGAATTAAATAAAAAAAATAGTGTCAGAGTCAAACTATAAATCATCTGATTATACAAAAAGATACCGAATCTTTATCCGCGATCACTTTAATAACACTTTTTGTTAATTATCTGCGACTAAGTTAGCGTATTTTGTGCATAAATTGCACGTACCGTAAAGTGTAGCGAACAAAAATTTAATATTAATTAAAGACATTCAATGTTACACGATCATATAATAAGGATATTTTTTTCCATCTTTCGCTCTACCAAAAAGTCAAAACATTTGCGAAATTATTTTGGCAATTTTTTTTGAAAAGAATAAAAAATGTATCGCATCAGTGAAAATATTATATTACCACCAATGCACGAAGAACATGGTGTCTGACGGTTTTTTAAAACTTAACTTATAAATAAACTAGTATGTTGTGGCCATCACGAAACTTTCTTCTATATCCTTCTTATAATTCTGATCCCTCCCCATGCTTAACGAGGAAGCAATATTCCCAACGAAAACAAAATGACACATGCAAAAACTTGATGACCATCCCAATTCCTGATTTATCTCAAAAGCAAAGCAAAGAATGAAAATTGAAAATTATTTTAAAAGCCTTGCTTAAAATAATTACAAACATTTATCTGTTAACAGACACAAGATGGCAACAGTTAAAAATTTTAAATCATTGAGATAATATTTCGGATCATTTCCATGCAATTATTAGCACGAGCTGAACGCAGACGACAGTCTGTTACGATTTATCTTTCTTATTGTTGCAATTAAAAAGCTATTTTTATTCACACAAATAAAAAAAAAATCAGCCCACCATGGAGCGATTGGCGCCAAAATTAAACCAACGCCTGTTTACATATGGATTCATATTTATTCCAAATTTCATCCAGAACGTAGCATTACTTCTTGAGATATGGCACTCACAATGGAAAAAAAAGAACGTTCGATTGAGCCACCCCTTTTTCAGCTGTTGACACCAAAATAGAATCATTTCTTATACCCTCTAAGGGCTACTTGTCGATAAATTTTTGTTTGATTATGTTCATTATTTATTGAGATACAGCAGTCACAATTGACGGCAAAAAACGTTCTATAGCTCAACCCCCGTTTGAGCTATTGACACCAAAATTGAATCAGGATCTGTACCTGTTAGGGACAACATATGGACCAAATTTTGTATGATTCCGCCAGTTACTTCCTTGGGAATAGCAGTCACGCAAAACTCAAAAAACGTCCCATTGCTCCACCCCCCTTGGAGGAATTCACGCCAAAAACCAATGGGCACAAGTTCACATAGGGGCACATATGTATACCAAATTTCGTTCGATTTCATGCGGTAGTTTTTGCTGTAGAGCAGCCACAAAAAACTGGCCACACACAGACGTGACACACACACATACACACACACACATACACACACACACACACATACACACACACATACACACACACAGACAGACAGACATTTTCCAAAAATAGTCGAAATGGACTCAGCACACCTCAAAACGTTCAAATCCGTCACAATTCGAAATTCGAAAATTTGCACGAATCCAATACTTTCTTCTATATATTAGATATACAATAGAAGAAAGTAAAAATAGTGAAAAACAAGAAAAAAAATCCTATTGGATAAGAAAGATAATTAAATATAGGAATTTTCAAATCTTAAGACTTTAATTTTTTTTCATGAGAGGGAAAACTTTTTTTTATTAGGGAAAAAGTCGGGAACTTTTATACGAAAAGCGACAAGTAGGCTAACGGCACCCGTAACAGACATGCTTAAGACATCGCTGTCATATTAACTCCATTTTCGGATTTAATGTAGTTAAACTTTAAAACTATTTTTGTCTCATGCAACTACATCCCATCCAACGTTTGGCTGCTTCTGGATCCTCTGAATGAGTTGATTCAATTTTGGTTTGTTCAATTTTGAAAAAAAAGGTCAGACCTCCTCTAAACATCCAATCTCATTCGAAAGAACTTTTTTACTTTCTTCTATATCTAATATATAGAAGAAAGTATTGGATTCGTGCAAATTTTCGAATTTCGACGGATTCGAACGTTTTGAGGTGTGCTGAGTCCATTTCGACTATTTTTGGAAAATGTCTGTCTGTGTGTGTGTGTGTGTCACGTCTGTGTGGGACCAGTTTTTTGTGGCCGCTCTACAGCAAAAACTACCGCATGAAATCGAACGAAATTTGGTACACATATGTACCCCTATGTAAACTTGTGCCCATTTATTATTGGCGTGAATTTCTCCAAGGGGGGTGGAGCAATGGGACGTTTTTTGAGTTACGCGTGCTTGCTATTGCTACACACACCGAGGAATTTGACCATACCCAGTAACAGATAGGATGAGGAAAGGAAGAATAATGGACAAAATTCTCTTTTTCTCTTCAAAATGTGCAACATTTCTTTGTTTTTAGCATCCTTATTATCAGCAAGTTACCGCCCTATAGCCAGGGCTAAGGCAGAAGTACATGAAATACACCGCCAGCTCAGTCATTTCCCGCCGAGGACTACAGTTTCGTGCTTATTAGCACTCATCAGCCCGGCATTGGACTAACTGAGCTGGAGGTGGAAAACCTCTTAAGGAAGCCAAGAGTGCCAAACAAACTAGTAGCTACTGTTTGACCACGGATTGTATGTAATTTGACAATGTGCCAAGTAAAGACGATCCCATCTGAATGAATCCGGCAGGGGAGAAGGGAAAATAACAATGGGATTTTGATGCACGCGTTTTATAATGCCACTAGTGCCTAATTCATTTATTGCATTTTCCAAGTTGAAAAGAGTGGAGTCAGAGCTTCTATGGAAACAACAGAAAGAAAAGAAAATGTTTTCATTTCGTCAGGAAATGTAAAATCAAAATGGTAAGCTCAAAACTTTGTTGTGAATAAATAAATCAATTAACTTTTGCAGTGAGAATATAGATCGAATATACTTTAGATTTAAAAAATGTTGGTATGAGCAAGTTTTCATTTTTACAAACCTAAGGCTAAATAATAGAGATGCAAAAGTGCATATCTGCAACAAACCAACTAACATCCCTATAAACTAATAGATATGTCCATTTCCGTCTATAAACCGGATATTAGCCTTTCCATGTAATCGATGGTCAGACAGTAATGTAGAGTTAGCGCTGACCAGACGAGAGACCGAAGCAATGGTTCGGTGCAACTCGAAGATTGAAGGCAAGGCATGGTATATTCAGTAAATTACCTCCCGTTAGCCAGGGCTAAAGCAGAAATGTGCTAATTCTACATTAGCAACCAGTTTGTTTCGCACTCTTGGCTTTCATATGAGGTTTTCCACCTCCAGCTCAGTCACTTTCCTATGCCGGGCTGATGAGTGCTAATAAGCACGAAACTGCAGTCCTCGGCTGGAATGACTGAGCTGGCGGTGTATTTCATATAAATCCTTATTAGATTGAAATGAGCATGGAACACCAGCTGACCACGTGGTGTCTGCTCATAACCTTCCACCACTGTCTAGTAAATACAAACTGGCACACGAAATTCCCTCTGATAACACTAGATGGTTGCCCCGTATTCGTGGACCACAGCAACATCAGTTCTGCCTGCATAAAATTTTTATTACAGTCCAACCTCCATATATCGAACTTCCACATATCGAAATTTTCTATATATCGAAATCCCAGCAAATTTCCATGTCCATTACATAGAAAAATTGTTTCTATATGTCGAAAAACTCTTTATATATCGATTTTTTTTTTCGAGACACTAGTAGATTTTTTTTCCACTTTAGACTGTTTATCTCATCTTTACTAATAATAAAGCTGAAAGTCTCTCTGTCCGGAGGATGTCTGTAGGATGTCTGTGACGCGCATAGCGCCTAGACCGTTCGGCCGATTTTCAGGAAATTTGGCACAAAGTTAGTTTGTAGCATGGGGGTGTGCACCTCGAAGCGATTTTTTGAAAATTCGATGTGGTTCTTTTTCTATTCAAGTTTTAAGAACAAAACTATCATAAGATGGACGAGTAAATTACGAAATTATCATAACGTGGAACCCTAACACGGGCACAAGTCAATTGGCGAGATACGAAATTATCATAACGTGGAACAGTAACATGGGTACAAGCCAACTGGCGAGAAAATTCACCATACATTATTTGTAAATATACAGGGGAACCAAAAGACCTTTTAATTTTTCTATTACGGGCAAAGCCGTGTGGGTACCACTAGTGAAAAATAAAGGTTAAGGGAGAAAATTATGTTCACTAAAGGTTGTGCTACGAAACTCATAAGGAATCTGGGGTTGAGGGGTGTGTAGATAGGTCTTTGTTTCGTTCTGGAGTTCTTAAATTCCCTCAAGCTTATTTCAAATATCTTAGTTGCAAGCAGTACTACAGTAAAATCAGTTTCAAGTTATCCCTATTGCCTGTCGATCATCATTCCTAGTCTTTTTAGCTTAAGTGAAAATCATTCAAGTTAAGTTGATTGATTTTTTACTTTTCTCTCGATTACTTTCTCAAAACGAAAATCCCCTAACGTTGCGAATCAAGTTGAATTGCCGAAGAATAAAGATGTATGAAGGCGCAAAAATGTAATTTCTGCTATTTTTTTAAATTAATAACTTTTATTTAATGCTCGTATAAATTAGAAACTACACTGAAATTAGCTTTAACTTTAATGTTTTAAGAAATCGTAAGATATAAAAATCTTCCGTGCGTACGTTTGTCACCACAAGGCTTTTAAACGGCTGCACCGATTTGGATCAAATTTTTTGTGTGTCATTAAGTTGTGGCAAGCATGGTTTCGAAGCGCGATGGATCGAATCGGAAACGTTTTTGTTAATTAATTAATTAATTTAAACATTGGATGGTTATATCTCCCAAGTGGCAAATATTTATTTTAACCTATTGTTGAGCGAGAACTCAAATAAATATTTAACCCGTTGCCAAAGGGTAATAAGAAAGCCAGTTCTGCTTTTTGTAATGAAATTTCCTACTGTGATACGTCAACTGAGAACAGATAAAACGTAGAGAGAGAGAGTGAAACCTTCATTTCTCTCTCATAAAAACAACGATTTTAGGTCCCGTGATATATTTTAAAGTAAAGTACTGGAAGGTTCACGCAAAACGTGTGTTCTGTCGTCGTATTTGAACCATGTGACCGGATCAGTGCTTTAGGTTTTCCTAACCAAATTATCAGAAAGTACCGTACCTAGTAACATTTCTTTCTCGGCTGAAATCCATCTGAGTTTTGGCACCAATGTCAAGACTACTTTAAGGATTATCTATTTAATCAGTACATTATTGAAGGAAAAGATGATTGAATTTAAAGACGAAACAAATTTTTATTTTCGTCCAGATAAATTACAACAGGGTATTTCTGGGGGATATTTCGATAATTGGGAATCTGGCGATCTTTCTTCATTGGCGTCAATTTTTGGCTCCAGCGCTTGCGCGAGAGGTATTTTTTTTTGCAAATCGAAACAAAGAGATCAGAAACATCTATTCACATAGGGTTACTATGAATCAGCAGGGTTACCAAAATAAAATTATTTACGCCAAAAGTGAGACGACCGCGCCAGATTCCCAATTATCGAAATATCCCCTATTTCTGTATACAAAAGATCAGTTAAGTGGAAGATCTTTATTTTTTGGTGGAAAGAACAAATTAGGCAATATATGAAGTTTAAAAAGTTTTCGTTCAAAAGATCGGACCGCTAATCGATAGGAGTTGGCTTCGCTCACTGATCGGCTGGATTACAGTAACGTGGTGGCTTGGCGACTTTGGCTATAAATAATAGAGGTGCGTGATCATTTGTTTACATTTTGAAGCTACTGTTAATGTAATTCATTGTATTTTTTTTTGTATATTTGGCGAAGTATTTCAAATTGCAAAGAATTGCTTTTCGTTTTGAACGAGTTTTTAGTCATTTTAGTTGAAGAAAGTGTTTATTTTAGTTATTTTAGTTGAAGAAAGTGTTTATTTTGCATCGGGAGGGGGGGGGGAATGAGTGATTTTCGCTTATTCAGAGAATTTAAATCATTTTTTTTAAACGATATCCCTTCTATTGTTTTATTCTTTTTCATATGGGGGATGTTGCAGCGGGATTTCCCGTTTGTTCTAGATGGGTAGTTGGTTTTTTACACTTAATATTTGAAGACGCTTTTTATCGTTTGAGTATGGCTGAAGGAACAAACTATCAAGTATGGGGGAAAAAATAGTTAATAACACAACTGCTCAGTGGGCATTAGATAAATCAAGTTGTAATAAATGTACGTATTCTGATACCAAACAACTTTTCAATTTACAAAGTTTGAACAGAACAAAGTCTGTCGGGTCCTCTAGTTTTTAGGATAAAATAAGATCGTTTCTGTATATCGAAATTTCTATATATCGAATTTTTTTTCCGGCAATTTGCTGCTTCGATATAGGGAGGTCCGGCTGTATTTGAATCCAAACTTATGAATGTCTGTTACTGTATCCATGTCTGTTACTGGTGCTGTAGCCCTACTGCTAAATCAGATAAAACTAAAAAAAGAGAACTCACGTGATGCTGCAGATGAGGAGGAAAACAAGAAATAATTTCATCTTGATGCGGTCCGGTTCTACCCCGTGTGTCCGTGCACCTTCGTTCCTTTATATATACCTAAAAGAAATCATGGCCTGAGGTTAAACGAACGTTATTTTAATGATGTTGCGAAAAGTGTGAAATTAGCATAAGACACAAAGGCAAATGGCTGAACAAACTATGATTCATGATTCGAATAGGGCAGAATAAATTATAGTTAATCAAAGAACCTTCTAGAAGTAAAAATCTGAATTGGAGGGGGCGGGGTGGAATTGTTGTTAATTGCAGCTTTCACAATCAACAGCTTTCACAACATAAGAAAAATATGCGCTGGCACGCAAAAGATGGTTTTTAGTTGGAGCTATCTCTGTATATTAAAAGAAAAAGCAATATCAAAGAAATTGTGAAATTCTTTCTGTGGAGAGCCTGCGCAGTGTTGCCAGATGGTCAAATCCAGATTTCCCCAATTCCCTTCCAACTTTTCCCCAAAAAGCGATGTTCTATATCAAAATTCCCCAAATTCAAAAATTATTTTTACACTAATATTTTCATTAAAGGAATCGACTTCCTCTGATATTTTTGTCTCTTAAAAATTTTTTTTTCTCCCCAAATAACCAAATTTTCTTAAGAAATTCCCCAACTTTTCTTTTCTTCCCATTCTCGCTTTTTTTTGTTTTCTTTATCTTTTTTTATCTTTACTAATAATAAAGCTGAAAATCTCTCTGTCGGGATGTCTGTGACGCGCATAGCACCTAGACCGTTCGACCGATTTTCATGAAATTTGGCAAAAAATTGGTTTGTAGCAAGGGGGTGTGCACCTTTAAGCGATTTTTCGAAAATTCGATTTTGTTCTTTTTCTATTCCAATTTTAAGAACATTTTCCCGAGCAAAATTATCATAAGATGGACGACTAAATTACCAAGTTTTCATAATGTGGAACCGTAACGTGGGCAAGCCAATTGGCGAGAAATTCATCATGCATTATTTGTAAATATACAGGGGAACCAAAAGACCTTTTAATTTTCTACTACGGGCAAAGCCGTGGGGGTGCCACTAGTCATAAATACGAGCGCCTGACCGAGAGATAAGAAATTACCAAATATTTTTTTTTTTCTACTCGCATTTACTACACTGCTTCTGTATGTACATTTAAACTATGATTTTTGTATGTATTTATCCAAGAGCATTCTTAATCACACTTATTTCTGATTCACGTATCAACTAGTTACTCACGCAGAACTATTATTTCGTAGCATAATATTCCACATAACGCAAAATGCGAATTCCATAAAGTTAACCAAAGCTAAACCAATGCTCTTTTTTCCAAACAATGTAACTACCAGACGTGAAGACCAGAATTTTAATTCGAAATTTTTTTTCCCCGAGGGTTTTTCCCCAGCTTTTCCCCAAGAAAATTTTTTTTTCCTCATAGAATTCCCCTCAAAACCCATTTCCCTAAAATTTCCCCAGAGAGCACGAGATTTCCCCAAAATAGGGAAATTTCCCCCAATCTGGCAACACTGAGCCTGCGTCCTTACAGCCTTGTCATTTTGTACAAAATTACTTCAAGCCCCGGGTTTAGCATTCGGAATTTTATTTTTTTTAATTTCGGAAAATGCTAAAATTTCACATAAACTGCCTATTGAAAGGAAATTTTCCCACACCTCTTAACATCCAATCTCATTCGAAAGAACTTTTTTCTGCATCAGATTGATCTTGTTTCAATTTTCTCAATTAAGTAGAAAGACATATATCTGTACCTTAGAGTCAGAAGAATGTTCGTCACATAATGATAATTTTTCAGGAGAGGGGAAAAACTTTTTTCTGGCGCATGCACAGAATGAGACGCGCGCTCTTTTAACCCTGCTAAAAATTGAAAAGGATTAAAAAAAAAAAAATTAATTTAGACATCTTGAATTCAAATTATGTTTTTCGCAATCACGAGTGTGTGTGTGTAGGCGTGTGTGTTTATGTGTGTGGGGGTATGTGTGTTTGTGTGTCGGGGAGTATGTTATGTGTGTAGGCATGTGTGTTTGTGTCTGCGTGCTGGCATAAGTGTGTGGGTAGTTGTGTGTATGAATGTGTATGTATGTGGGGGGTATGTGTATGTGTGTGTAGGCATATGTGTTTGTGTCTGTGTGCAGGCATGAGTGTGTGGGTAGTTGTGTGTATGAATGTGTGTGTATGTGGGGGGTATGTGTATGTAGGCATATGTGTTTGTGTCTGTGTGCAGGCATGAATGTGTGGGTAGTTGTGTGTATGTGTGTGTGTGTATGTTTTTGTGTGTGTGTGTATGTGCGGGTGTCTGTATGTATGCATGAATGTGTGAGTAGTTGTGTGTATGTGTGTAGGTGTATGTGTGTGTGTGCGTGCGTGTGTGCAGTTGTGTATGTATGCGCGTGTGTGCCGTGACATGGATGCAACCTGGAGACGGCTTTCGCAATGGGAGCAGCATCGTGAGGATCCGGTCGACGGCGATGCTGCAGAGGGTGTTGGTGGGAAAATAAAATCAAAGGACATCAAAACAGTCAAGTGAGAACAATAACCAATCGTGATTGCTCAAAAAAAAAAAAAAAAAAGAATTCCGCTCACATGGCTTGATGCAGAATATGATTCTACATGTTATACACTAATAAATGGAAAATCGCAATTTTTGGACTTACTGTCTGACCCCGAAATGTATGGAAAGGCAAACATCAGGTTTAATAGTGGAAATGGACGTATCTATTGATTTTTAGGGATGTCAGCGGGGGGTTTGCAGATGTATGTTAGCCGCTAAATTAAGCAGAGTATCATTCATTCGAGTGGAACACTCGCATCAGATTTTTATTTTTCTCCCTCATTCATATAGACTCGTCTCAACTCATAGAGTAAAGAAAATACTTAGAGAGGCCCCGCTATACAAAGAAATTAAAGCCGGAAGTTGTATCCCAAGATCCTTAGCTTCCTGCTAAATATCTTGAGATACATTTTGATTCAAAACATTCTATTACCGAGTCTCAATTGGTTGTTAGTTTAAACTTAGATATTGTTGCAAGTTTTTGAAATTGCATCACAACATGAATTAAAATGTAAACCAATCAGCCAGCTACATTATTTGGTCCCTTCGTGAGATTGGTGAAAACCATTCTCGTAAAGCGACCATGTTATCACAACCCCTCCCATTATTGCACCACTGTATCCCATAATTCCGGCTTCAAGTTCATCTCCTTTTTACCATTCGGCACTCCAGAGCTTGAATACGCTACCTTGCGGTGATTAACAATACTAAAGAAAAAGGTAAAACATTCCATTCCATGTGTTTTCTTTGGGGTAAATTACTGACTTCAGACAGTTTATGGTGTAATGTAATTTCAGATGAATAGAAAAGAAAGCTTCCCACAAACACGATGAAAAGTTTATGTCATTCACTAAGCGTCAAAGCACGTTATAAGTTACGGCATTTGTTTGTTTTACCTTTTTCATCGACATTAGACAGTGGTTGCAGCGCTCCCTATAGTTTATTGGAGTTGTGAATTATGTTCAGTAAAATATTGAATTACAACCTTCTTTCTTGAGTGTTTAATTTTGGAAAAATGTCTTATTTTGCGTTTTAAGCTAAGTAGGGAAACTTCCTTCCTCATTAAAAATATTTCTAAGGCTTTACATGCTAAGTTTTCAAATCTGCCAAAAATATGATATTGACTGTAAAGTATACAGGCGAGCGAGGTGACCTTTTAATATACTACTACGGGCTAAGCCGTGCGGGTACCGCTAGTTTATTGAATAAAGGAGGTTTTCATAACGTATAAACAAGTCTCATTCTTTTCGTCAAAATGAATGTTGGAATCTACTTTACTATTTATCGTCTGTGCAGCATTTTTATTGCTGTCGTAGTTTCTTTTGTGGCAACACTTGGAATTGTTTCGTAAAAAAACAGAGAACGAGTTCTCGGAACAAGTTGAATAAAATGGATTAACTGAAATGTGTTTTTGTTGATTCTTTATTGAAATGCTCAAGCCTGCCGCTATAATTCTTAATCCCGGATGTACTTATTTAGTATTTTACTGAAAAAGGTTCACAAGAAAGAATTCAGCCAACATGGATGAAGAAAACGTGAATTTGGATGGAATTGCAAAGGTGAGCGTAAAAATTCTTCCTCCTTTTTATTAACACGCTTTTATTAGCTTCACCTGTATGTATGTATGTATGTATGTATGTATGTATCTTGTAACGGAATCTTGCAGCTCAAATTTCACCCACTTTCTATGCAATCGGATTCTTTTGAAATTTGGCACGCGACCGCAGACCCGATGACAATGCAATATTCTATAATCAAATTAATTAATTAACTCTTTTAATTGTTAGTTTCCTCCAATTTTAATCAATATTTTGGCATAAATCCAACAATGTGAAAAAGGAAAAATTAAAAAAAAAAAAAAATTCATTACAAAATACTCGCAAAAATTATTTAAAAATATCTACAAAAACCTTTAATTTTTCTGCATCAGACAAAATTTGTTCCAGTGTTCCAAGGCAATTAGAACATGAAATATAATTGTTTTTAACTAATTTCATGCCAAAATTTAGGTGAGCGTTTTAGACCATTGTTGAACAAAACTTTTATTTAAATGCATCTCAAATTTTCAAAGTAATGTAGATATGATTTCCGCACACATACATCGATGACTGAGATGGAATAGCTTTTTTTTTGGGCAAATTTCATGAATATAAAAGATTTTGAACAATGTTGAAATGAATATTTTTTCGTAAAACAAGTTAAACTAAAAAGAAGAAAATAAAATAATAGTTCAAAAATTAAAAAAACACGCTTTCGTAGCAAAATGAACTAAAAAGTGAAAAATAATCTTTGGATGATCAATCACTTAATTTTAATTTAATACAAAAAAGCGTGGGGGGCTTCTTATCAGTTGTCTCGAATTTCTTCCATTTGTCGTCCATGCAAAAATGTAAATAGACAGCACCCCACGCTTTTTTGTATTACATTAAAATTAACTGATTGGTCAACTACTATCATCCAGAGATTATTTTTCACTTTTTAGTTCATTTTGCTACGAAAGCGTGTTTTTTTAGTTTTTAAACTATTATTTTATTTTGATAGAATTGATATGGTTCTTTCAAGTTGAAACGCAATTTAAAATTGCCGGTAATGTAAGTGAAGAAAATGAATTCCATTTTATTCTGTTAGAATCAAAAAGCATTGAAAATATTTACATTGTTGGTTTAAATGGAGTAACGGAATGCACTGATTCAATTTGCGGTTAAACTGAAATCGCTTCAGCAGCAGTTTCATGTGTGTTTCTGTTCATTCCTTGTTGAAATGTTCTTGCTAATATTTCTTATTCCAAAGATTCTTGCTAATACAGTAGGCGCCTCTTAATGTGATCGCAGTTAATGTTATCATTCGCTTAATGTTATCAGAATCACGAAGTCCCGGAACACTTGCATGTTAACACACATTAAAAAAGTCAGATATTGTAATCAGCGTCTTCGTTTATTGTTATCACTTTTTCATAAAATTTCAATTTCCCCCCCGTTTTTGTTCCTCAATTAACAGAAATACAGAGGCAAACCCTGACTAGACTCACTTTCTGTGTAGCATTCTGTGGTTTTCAATAGCAGTTCAAATTTTTTCTAGGAATGAAGCTACAGAAAGTTCGCCCCCAGTGACCACAGACTCCCCCTAAGAAAACTTTCTTTTGCACTTAAAAAAATGCAGTCGCTGGACATGTTGCAGGCATTGATGTAGGACCTCCATTGTTGCCATTACTTTGTGAACTATTAAAGAATTGTGTCGAGATTGAGAACAAAGCGCAGTTAAACTAAAATTTAAACAACAAGCAAAACCATGCTGGAAAAGATAGAAAAGCAGAATGTGCTTTGAAACTGATTTACGAATGTCAGGAAAAATGGTCATATTTTACTTCACCTATTACTATGTGATAAAAAATTGCATAATTTAGTTTTAACTTTTTATAATTCAGATATTTCCATTCTGTTAATTTAGCAATTTATAATTTAAAACTACGCTCAGTTCAGCAAGAATCTACATATTCGGGATATATTAAATGACAAATGTGAAGAGCCCGCATAAGAACGAGTGCGACTTTTGTCGTACTTAAAGGCTCCATTCAAATTCTGAGAACAATGACCCACCCCGTCGGGCATTAAACCACTATCAATGGTGTCATTAAGTTAACGATACAAACTAAATCCTGGAATATTTATACATATAAATTTTGAAAACTCTTCCATGTGCTTCAAAGTTGTGCTTCGGCAAAAACGTGTTGAATTTTCTTTTGATAAACAATCGTATTGTCATATAATTAAATCATCTTATATAATTAAAAACTGAGCGTATGTATCTATGTATGTATCTATGTAAGTATGTATGTCCAAGCTTCTTCTCCCGAACGACAGTGAACTGACCATCGAACCTGGTATCGATGGATTTGTCATCTTCCCGTCTTCATGTTTGGCTATTTAGCATAATCCTCCAATAATAATGAGCGGAGATATCAATTAAAAACTATTAATTATGACACTTAGATTTCGACATAAATCCCTATTTTTCGAAGGCTTTCCTCCATTCAAATTATTTTTCAGTGCTTCATCTCAACTTTCCCCAACAACGCTTTTATTTAAAATGTATAGCGGGGGCATTGAGCTTAACACTAAAAGAGGAGAGCGAACTAATCGGTCCGTTTTTTGCCCAAGCGAGTATGGCAAAAGAATCGCACTTTTAACATTTAAACTCAAGTTTTATCATGTAAAGCCTTTTGCCGTGCATTTTTCAAATCCTTAATATGTTCAAATCGTTGTGGCAAAAAAAGCGGTCTTTTGCCATTAAACAAGATGTTTTATAATACAATTGGTTTTGCCAAACTCGCTCGAAATTCAGACCGTGAGCCTCAGTGTAGAAGAATGGGAAGTTCTCTCTCCTCTTAGTGTTATAGCTCAATGAGCGGGGGTGAAGAAAATCATTGAGATGAAAGATCTGTTGCCATTTTTTTTTCTCGAATATGAACAGGTAAAATTCTTGTTTTTGTTTTGAGGCTTTTCCTGTAATCACAGGGGATTTAAAATGTTTACTTTTTGGGGGTTTTCCGCAATCTGCCGCAAAATTTCACTGACTTTTTTTTTTTTTTTTTTTGGCTCAAGCCTGAGTGTTGAACTTGCGTCACTTGACATAACTTTTATTTTTGAGGTGGACCGTGCAAAGCCGGGCGACGCAGCTAGTCTAGTATTAAATGTCGTTCTTGTCAGTGTTATGGCCACAGTGAATATGTAGTTCTATCAAGAATCGGCAAACATCGACTTCAACATCGTGGACATGGCTGCTTCAGAATTACGAACTACGGGATTTGCATTAATTTCTAACGTTTAGTAATCCTTCTTCATTTCTCATTCTTTCTACATGGGCCAGAATATCCACAAGGCTTAAAAAAATAATTTCAAAATATAGAATAAAAAAATCGCATACAAACAAAAATTACTAGGCTTATTAGCATCTTATACGCTACGGCATGCATTTATTTTACCTTTTTCATCCGCCATTAGACGGTGGCTGCAGTGCCCCGTAAGATTACTTTAATTGCGAATTATTTAACACTCATTATTTTTGATTTGACTGTAAATCAGAATTTTCGAAGTTTTTACCACTATCTTTTAAGTGAAACATTAAAAGCCTTTTAAAAAGTAACTACGATAGTAGTAATGATTATTAAAAAAAAAAAAAAAACTATTGAAAAATACTTGAATTTTTTATGCATAGTATGACAATAAGTGAATATACCACCCTTTCTACTGCGAAGTTTCTATCCAAAAGTGCCCTATTAATTGAACTGAAGATCACTTTGTCTTATTTTATTTTTTGTTATGGGAGAAACACCAAAATATAAACTTTGCACATTCCAAATCGAATTTCATTTCCATCTGCATCAAAACTCTAGCTTGCACTATCTTTTCCACAATAATTTCAGCTTGATTCCAGTAAGTTTTATTACTAACTATTGGTACCCGCACTGCTTTGCCCGTAATAGAAAAATTGAAAGGTCTTTTGGTTCGCCTGTATATTTACAAATAATGTGTGGTGAATTTTCTCGACAATTGGCTTGTACCCATGTTCCGGTTCCACGTTATGATAATTTCGTATTTCGCCAATTGGCTTGTGCCCATGTTACGGTTCCACGTTATGATAGTTTCGTAACTTGCTCGTCCATCTTATGATAATTTTGTTCTTAAAATTAGAATAAAAAAGAACCACATCCGATTTTCGAAAAATCGCTTCAAAGTGCACACCCCCATGCTACAAACTAACTTTGTGTCAAATTTCATGAAAATCGGCCGAACGGTCTAGGCGTTATGCGCGTCACAGAGATTCTGATAGACAGAGATCCGGACAGAGATCCTGACAGACAGAGAGACTTTCAGCTTCATCATTAGTAAAGAAGATAATATTTTTTTTAAGTCTCTTGATCTATGTTGACGAAATAAATTCTGCTACTGAGTCTCCTGGAAGTTCAATCGAAGTCCTCAAATCGCGGTTTTAGACGCCCAACCCCGAAGCTGCACTCGTAGCAGTTGAAAGCACTGCATTTTAGGAATTAGATTTTGAGAGTGACTTAAACATTTTGGCTCTGTGTTATTACCATTGCATGAGCAAATAAACAGATACATAGTACAGAAAATCAATTTATTAATTTGAAAAATAGAACATAGTGGAAGGGGTGTCCTTGGGGAGCGCGGCTGGAAGCACCTGCTGGTGTCCTTGAAGGCATCGGGGTTCTGGAAAGCTGCTAAGACCAACTATCGAAGAATGAGTGGAAAAGAATGAATCATGCGTTCCTGAAATAAAAGCATTTTCTACCAAAAAGTTAACATAGAGGTGGTTTTTCTTAAATTTGCTTAAAGTAAAGGAATGTGAGGCAAAATGAAATTGCTAAAATAACTTACTTTCTTCAAAATGAACAAATTGGAAATTAGTGTTAAAATTAAGGTACTTAAAGAAAGACCAATGTATTTTACAAAAAAAAAAAAAAAAAAACTTGCATTGAAACATTATTTTTAATTTTTAGCAGTAAATTCGTAACTTAAAAAAAAATATGTTTTTTTTACGGGATAACTAGTGGTACCCGCACGGCTTTGCCCGTAATAGAGAAATTAAAAGGTCTTTTGGTTCGCCTGTATATTTACAAATAATGTGTGGTGAATTTTCTCGCCAATTGGCTTTTACCCATCTTACGCTTCCACGCTATGATAATTTCGTATCTCGCCAATTGGCTTGTGCCCATGTTACGGTTCCACGTTATGATGATTTCGTAATTTACTCGTCCATCTTATGATAATTTTGTTCTTAAAATTGGAATAGAAAAAGAACCACATCGAATTTTCGAAATATCGCTTCGAGGTGCAATGCACATCCCCATGCGAGAAACTAACTTTGTGCCAAATTTCATGAAAATCGGCAAAAAGGTCTAGGCGCTATGCGCGTCACAGAGATCCAGACAGACAGAGTTCCCGACAGAGAGACTTTCTGCTTTATTATTAGTAAAGAAAAAGAATAAATGATGCCCCGACTATTAGAAGGCCTCAACTAATATTTAAGATCTTAATAAAAAGAACTTGATCATTTTATAATAATAAAAGCAATTTTCAACTTTCCACAAAATACTACAATATGAGTATCAATATTTAAAAATGACCACAGGAGAACAAAAAATTATTTTTTTCATTGGTACCCAGAGATTGAGAACTGATTTTAGATATGTTTGGGGCTCTGAATCGAAATATGAAATTAGTTTTTCTCTAGCAGCTCTACTTTTTTTTAGATAATTGCTGCTGTTTTTCCCAAAATGTGGAGTTTTAACTCCGTTTTGCGCATTTCTAAAGCAAATGTACGCTTCTTAAACAAGGATTGCTTCTGGCATATTTACTCTTTTGTCAGTCTGCTGTCTTGTACAATAAAAGAAAATTCACCAGATGCAATAAGGATTTGACAAGTTTAGTAATAACCGGTCAACACGTTAAGGTCCGATCCGATTCCGAGTCACAACTGACTACAACTGTATTTATGCCGAGGTCTGCATACTAGTGCCTTGCCTCCATTATTTTATATACCGATAGATGGCAGCACCATCACCGGATCGAACAGTTAATGAGAATTTAGAACTAGTCCAAGAGCTAATAGCTACCTGGTGCTAGCACCCCCAGAGGTATCGTTTCACTTGGAGGACATTGAGACCACGAGCCTGTTTAACGTCACCCAGTCCCCTTTAAAGGACGACGGTGGATCTTCGACCATCGAGGTTCGAACTCAGGACCCTCCGGCTCCGAATCCGACACTCTACCGATCGGGCTACCACGGCCCCACGTTAAGGTCAATTTGTAAGTTCTTGCTTGCATATATTCACTTCCCGCGATGTGTGATGAGCTGGATCTTTGTATACAATATTTTTCAGGGCCCAATTAATATAGTGGGTGACCCTAGACAGGGCCGGATTTGGAAGTGTGGAGGCCCCGGGGCTGCGAACGGAGTGGAGGCCCCTAATCAGGGTTTGAAAAGATCATCATATTTTCAAAAATATCCTATACTTTGATATATATCCGAATATTTTGATGTATATATGTAGGTATCCGATACTTTCAACACATGAAAGTTAGGATATTTTGTAAACATTTTACTGTGTGGGGGGGGGGGGTCCCTTGTTGTGGAGGCCCCGGGGCAGTTGCCCCGCCTGCCCTCCCCTAAACCCGGCCCAGACCCTAGATAAACATTTTTTGGGGGGTCCTCTGAAGTCAAACCTTATAAAACTAAACATTAATGGGGAACCACGATTTCAGGGGTGTTGAGGTGTTTTACCACTCGTTCAAAATATTTGTTGCGAGGCAGGGTATCCCACACTTAACTACACGTAAAAAAAGTAAATAAATAAAAGAGAAAACTTAAGAAAAATGAAAGAAAAATAAGGTAAAGTTTTCTTAAGTAAGACTACTAAAATTTTAGTCATTTTGTGGCTCTTAAAAACTACACTGTTAAAACTACAGGATGCATTCGGCACCTTTCAGGGGAGAAACGCTTGTTCACCAGCGGCACCCAATACGGAGCCGAAATCGCACCTCTAAATAGGGTGAAAAACAGGCACCTTTTAAAAACTAGACAGACGGAGTGAAAAAAAGGATCCTTCGGAGAGAGAAATGGCACCCTTACTATAGATCCTCCTCCCCCCTCCCCCGTATTGTGTGCGTTTTTAAATACAGTTGTGTACCTTTTTTTTTTTTTTTAGTTTTGTTTTGATTTATGATATTCTACGTTTTGGACATTTTTCACATTGAACTCGGTATTGGAAATGATTAAAACATGTAATTACAGCATTTGATCATATTTCAGAGTTTTCAACATAGTTAAGAAGTGCTCATAGCGTTAACTCATCTGATCGTGCTCTAACTCAGTGTTTCTCAACCTCTTTTGACCCACGGGCGCGGTAAAAGCAAATGAAAAACTTTGCGGACCGGTGAAATCTTTATCGTTTTCTTAAAGAATCATAAAATAAATAATATGAATAATAACTCTGGGGTCGTTAAAAAACATGTGAAAAAATTCAGGGTTCTGATGGTTTTTTTTTATTTTTATAAAAAGTAATTTTAAAAATTAATAAAACAATAAATATCTACCCCTTCACTTGTATCAAAGATCTGTCACAAATACGTTATAATTTAAAAACGAGTAATTATTTAAAACATGTGAGAAATTATACATTTACTAAAACTTTATGTATTCCGAAAATGAAGCATAGCTGTACTTATGGATTATTTAAATGATGAGCCAAAAATATTCAGGGATATTACAATTACGGAAAAACAAAATCGTTTCATAAACGTTAATCAAGAGTAACAAAAGAAACTGCACATAAAGTTTTTCAACAGTTAAATAAAAAACCAAAAGAAAGTTCTAACGCTCTCGAGGACTGCTAACAGGAAATGATTCTAACACTTGAATGAAAAAGCAAAAAAAAGAAAAAAAGAGCTAGACTGAGAGAGATTTTTTTTTCGCTATCTTTATGTTATAATCTACGAAGCACAAGAAACATTTTTATTAAGGTTCTTTTGGTGACTAATAAAAGCTGCTTATCGAGTATTCAAGAAAATAATGACAGATATTTTTAGTAGCGTTTTGAATGATGGAAATTTCACGATAGTAACGGTAAACGAGAACTAGAAGACTAACGGTTACTGTGAAAAGCAATAAATGCACTTTTAAACACTTAACTATGTTTGAAAGCCCTAAAAGCTACAAAGTGATCAAAAGCTGTACTTACTTGTAATTTCGGATAATTAATCCTAGAAAAGTTGGGTTTTAATCCAATAGTGTACTTCATTCAATGTGAAAGACACACAAACGCAATCATCATTTGTCCGCCATATTGAGGTGGTTGAATGTATGTCTAAGGCAAAAAGCGCATGCGCAATGATTCTTTCTGCGATTGCATGATGTTTTGGCTCCTCTGCTCTATTTTCTAGCCTGTGATGCACCTTCAGGCACTATGCTTTCACCTTAGAGGGAATATTTTCACTCGTCTGGAACCCCTGCTTTTAACAGTGTAGGGACCCATGTCCAATAGCATAATTGGACTGTTTGGTAATCAGTCTCTTTTTGTTTGTACAATGCAATAGGAAATAATATCCCTGCTTTGTGTTTTATTTGATCTATAGATGTAATTTAAACCCGTTTTATGTATATTTAAATGTGTTATCTTAGAAAAATGAGCTTCTGGGCAAAAACTGATGTCATATTTGAACTCAGTGTACCAAATTCATACGAAATCAGCTCCCAAAGCCCCAGCACCAAAAACACTGTTCCCTTATGTTATTGTATGCTTGGGTCTACAGGGATAACGTTTTCCTGACTGGAATAGACTATATGTGGTACTACAGTGAAGCATCGTTTATACAATTCTCTTTTATACGTTTTCATCAATTATACGTTTTTAAAATTGGTCCCTGCAGAGTCTAATACACATTAACCTATATCTCTACATAGTATAAAATGAAGTGTCCAAAAAGCGTCTGTTTGTTTGAACTCGCAAAACTCGAGAACTACCCGGCAGATTTCGCTGAAATTTTCACAATTTGTTCCTTTAAGTCCTGAGAAGGTTTGCAGACCAGTTCAACAACAATTCGATGGATAGTTCATTTTTTATTCCAATTTAGGCCCAATTTTCACATAAATTCCCGAATATGGGGATGAAAAATGACTCGCAATTAGTAATATTATATATCGTTGGAAAGGGAAGAATTTTCGCGTTCTACGCAATTTGTTCCAACGCTTTAACTTAATTGCGGCGGGAGTTATTTACGTTTTTAGCTCGAATTTTTTTAGGCTTAGCTGAAATTTAGGCACTTCTTTCTTCATTAAATTTCTCAATAAAAAGTGAAGGAATTGTCCTACAGTTTTCTTTTTGACACCATTGAAAAGAGCTACCTTTTTTACTCCAGATGTAACTAGACCCCTGGTCGGAAGTTTAACCCTCTATCTCCATTAGAAAAAAAGTTACAAGCGAATGAAATGAAGTTCAAAAATTTGTTCTCTATTCAAGTTTTTAACCATTTTATTTTGCGTTTCCACGGTAACGCTTTTTGAATCCATTATCCATCTTTCTCATTTTCAATTCTGAAACTTATTTTATTTTGTGTTTCCATGGTTTCGCTTTTTAAATCCATCTTTCTCATTTAATTTTAATTTCTTAAAAGTATTTTTAATATCTGTCGTCATTGTTTGAAGGGGAAATTTAGCATGATGATTTTTTTTTCTTTTATTTATGCCTGATTGTTGAATAAACGTCTCTTGACACAATTTTTGTTTTCAAAATAGACCGGGCAAAGCCGGGCAACGCAGCTAGTCTATTATACGTTTTTTCGTTTGTACGCTTTTTTCATGTAGTCCCTTAAAAAACGTATAAACGGTGCTTCACCGTATATATAGTTAATATATTGCCAGATGGGTGGCACTAAAAACAGAGTAAATATTTCACCATTTTACTTTGCCGCTCTATTTCACTTTGCACCACATTCCCCTACATTTAGCAGATTCTCGTGAAGAATAAGACGCAGTGAAATGGAGCAATGAAGCGAATTTACTTCGGGAACAAGCTTCGTCTTACCTTCCCGCCATGAGCGTTTCTGACTTAAAACATTCCCACATGGCGATTCTTGACTTCTGAAGGCCTCATGGTATAAACCTCTAGGGTAACCCTCAGTTCCTTCAGGACTACTACCACCAGCGCTCCCAACCTCACACTCAGCGTCCATCTGGATTGATACCTCCATCGTTGCCTGCTGGATCACGTGGTACTTCTTGGTAACCGCCGCAAGCAGCAGCATAGCCTCCATAACCACCAGGGCCTCCATATCCACCACCTCCACCTTGGCCACCAAAACCACCTTGGCCACCAAAACCGCCCTGGCCACCAAACTGACGGCGGATTCTGGAGTGTTCTTCTTTACTTGCGTCCTCCGATGCCATCATCGGCTGCAACCTGGAAAACAAACGGGTATTCATTCAGACTCGTGTCATTGCCGCACGGACTACGATCTTCAGTCTCCGCATTTTAGTGTTCTCAACACTACTGCAACTACTTTTTGGGAACAATGTTATTGAAAAAAATAAATTAATGGACAGCAAAATAACGAAACCAACGATGTAAAAATGAAAATAAGTTTAACCAGAACGTAGCATTACTTCTTGAGATATGGCACTCACAATGAAAAAAAAAGAACATTCGATTGCGCCACCCCCTTTTCAGCTTTTGACACCGAAATAAAATCAGCTCTTATACCCACTAAGGGCTACTTGCCGATAAATTTTTTTTTTCATTCCGTTCATTATTTCTTGAGATACAGCAGTCACAATTGACGACAAAAAAACGTTCTATAGCTCAACCCCCGTTAGAGTTATTGACACCAAAATTGAATCAGCACCTGTTCCTGTTAATGGCAACATATGGACCAAATTTTGTTTGATTCTGCCAGTTACTTCCTGAGGAATAGCAAGCACGCGTAACTCAAAAAACGTCCCATTGCTCCACCCCCGTTGGAGGAATTCGCGCCAAAAACCAATGGGCACAAGTTCACATAGGGGCACATATGTGTACCAAATTTCGTTCGATTTCATGCGGTAGTTTTTGCTGTAGAGCGGCCACAAAAAACTGGTCACACACAGACGTGACACACATACATACACACACATACACACAGACAGACAGACATTTTCCAAAAATAGTCGAAATGAACTCAGCACACCTCAAAACGTTCGAATCCGTCGAAATTCGAACATTTGCACGAATCCAATACTTTCTTCTATATATTAGATATAGAAGAAAGTAAAAAACTAGAAATTAACTTGACTTCTGAGACTTTGAATTCAAATTATGTTTTTCGCAATCACGAGTTGCGACAGGACCGCGCTCATTGGGGGCTATTGTTTCTAGAAACGGCTCCTGTCCCCCAAAACTGCTCCCCCTCCTGGGCGGTTACGCGTGTATAGTTTAATGTGTGTGTGTATGTGTAGGCTTGTATATGTGCGTAGACCTGTGTATGCACGTAGGCGTGAGTGTGTATAGAACATGGACGACACTGCCCAGCAAAATGGTTGAAATGGACTCGGCACACCTCAAAAAGTTCGAATCCTTCGAAATTCGAAAATTTCGTGCCATTAGTATTTTGGCCGTTAGTAGCATGTAAGGGGAGGTGGTAATAGTGTGTAATAGTTGTGTGTATGTGTGTAGGCGCACGTGCGTGCATGTGTAGACTTGTGTGTGCGTCAAGAAATGTGTGTATGCACGTAGGTGTGTGTGTGTGTATGCACGTAGGCGTGTGTGTGTATGCACGTAGGCGTATGTGTATGCACGTAGGCGTATGTGTATGCACGTAGGCGTGTGTGTATGCACGTAGGAGTGTGTGTATGTGTGTAAAGGCTTGTGTGTATGAGCGAGTGTGTGTATATTGAGCGTGTGTGTGTGTGTGCGGATGAGTGTGCGTGTGTGTAGGACATGGACACACCCGACCAGGAGAAACGGATTCCAGGAGGCAGTGCTCGGAGCCGCGCTTGCAGAGGATGGTGGGCGGTGGTGCTACGGAGGCCACTGGACTAAGCTGAAAAAGGAATTGGACATCAAAAACGGTCAAATGAGAACAATAAGCAATCGTGATTGCTCAATAAGCTATTGGCCGGACTGCAGGATTGGATGGAAATAGATATTTGGGCTAGAAACAAAATACATCCTCGTAGGAATTTATATTGTTTTCTTGCCGCTTACATTTAAACCCTCTAAAATTGAAAGAACTGTTGAATGATCAAATTATCGGCAACAATTCTGCAGCATGCATAAAATACTCCGCCAACTCAGTCATTCCATCCGAGGACTGCAGTTTCGTGCTTTTTAGCACTCATCGGCAGGGAATAGGAAGTAACTAAGCTAAAGGCAGAAAACCTCCTAAAGGAGCCAAGAGAGCCAAACAGACTGGTAGCTAATGTAGAATTATCGCATCAGACAGTGACCGCAGCAATGGTGCGGTTCAACTCAAATATTGAAGGCATTTTGCAAGGTACTTTGGAAGCATGTTTATTTTACAAATAAACGCGCTAATGTGTGCATCACATGACTTCCTTTTACGCCAATTTAATGATAATAGTGCCTTGGAGTAAGCAAGGAAACACTAAATATTTTCACCCATAGTTTCTTGCAAACCGAAGCAAAAAAAAAAAAAAAAAAAACCTTTAACACAGATTTATTTCCCCATCATTGGCAATTTTAATGTGATTCAGTGGTTGACTCTTTAAATATCACCCACATTGGCCAGAATTAAAACCAAATTTTAAAAAAATGGCTAAATTTGCCGCCAAGATGGCGACAAAACTTGGCGACCAAAAGACTGGCGATATATCGCCAAGTGTCCAACAAATTATAACACCACTTGAGTTTATATCGAAATTAACAATGATTTCCCCCCAAAAAGGTGTAAAAGACCCTCTTAGGAACATCCGAATGCAATGAAAAGGGTAGGTGCGCAACTAGATTTCACTAGGAGTCTTCGTACCAAATTTCAACTCTTTAGGACATACCGTTTTTGAGCTATGCGAGATACATACGCACGTACGTACATACACTCATACACACATACGCACATATATACCTACATACGGACGTCACGAGAACGCTTGTTGTAAATATCCCGGGGATCCTCAAAATGGATATTTCGGATGTCTGTCTGTCTGTACGTTCCTAGGCATATATCCACGTGTGGTCGGGTCGAGAAAAAAAACCTCAACATTTATTCGGGGGTGAGCAGAATGGAAGTAAGGCCGATGTTTGAGTGAAAAATTTTTCGCGAATACAATGCTTCCTTTTTTGTAAAAGGAAGTAAAAACGTTTTAGAATTTCAAATTGTTAAAGATTGTGGGATAATTTTCTTGTAAAACAAATACAAAAGCATACTTAAGATATATTGATTTTCTAAAACAATCGTGAAATGAATGATTTCGCATTTTATTTACCACTAGTGGCACCCGCACGGCTTCGCCCGTAATAGAAAAATTAAAGGTCTTTTGGTTCGCCTGTATATTTACAAATAATGTATGGTGAATTTTCTCGCCAATTGGCTTGTACCGACGTTACAGTTCCACGTTATGATCATTTCGTATCTCGCCCATTGGCTTGTGCCCATGTTACGGTTCCACGTTATGATAATTTCGTTATTTATGATAGTTTTTTTTCTTAAAATTGAAATAAAAAAAGAACAAAATCAAATTTTCGAAAAATCGCTTCGAGGTGCACACCCCCATGCTACATACTAACTTTGTGCCAAATTTCATGAAAATCGGCCGAACGGTTTAGGCGCTATGCGCGTCACAGACATCCTACAGACATCCAGACATCCTCCGGACAGAGAGACTTTCTGCTTTATTATTAGTAAAGAAAACGAGCTGATATGTGCATCACATGATATCCTTTTACTCCAATTTTCTCATTATTGGCAGTTTTAATATGATTCAATTGTTTACTATCTAAATATCACCAACAGTGGCCATATTGAAACCAGATTTAAAAAATAATAGTTTAAAAAACTAAAAAAGCACGCTTTCGTAGCAAAATGAACTAAAAAGTGAAAAATAATGTTTGGATGATAGTAGTTGACCAATCACTTAATTTTGATGTAATACAAAAAAGCGTGGGATGCTGTCTATTTACATTTTTGCTTGGACAACAAATGGAAGAAATTCAAGACAACTGATAAGAAGTACCCCACGCTTTTTTGTATTACATTAAAATTAAGTGATTGGTCAACTACTATCATCCAAAGATTATTTTTCACTTTTTAGTTCATTTTGCTACGAAAGCGTGTTTTTTTTTAGTTTTTTAAACTATTATTTTATTTTTCTGTTTTTTAGTCTTTTGTTGGAGAATTATGAGGCAAAGTTTTTTTTTTTTTTTTTTTTTTGTGCGGTATATGAAAATTTGAATCAGATTGGGACTTAATTGACGAACGAAATTATTTATGAAACGAGTGCGAGGTAATATCTTAAAGTTAAGACAAGGCACCCTGATGGGAAGCTACTGTGAGTCATCGATGTATGTTTGCTTAAATCATATTTATATTACTTTGAAAATTTGAGATGCATTTGAATAAAAGTTTTGTTTAACAATGGTCTGATCAGCATTGAATTTCCAATTGAAGGCACACCTAAATTTTGGCATAAATTAGTTAAAAACAGTTATATTTCATGTTCTAATTACCTTGGAACATTGGAGCAAATTTTGTCTGATGCAGAAAAATTAAAGGTTTTTGTAGATATTTTTAAATAATTTTTGCGAGTATTTTTTAATGTATTTTTTTTAATTTTTCCTTTTTCACATTGTTGGATTTATGCCAAAATATTGATTAAAATTGGAGGAAACTCACAATTAAAAGAGTTAATTAATTAATTTGATTATAGAATATTGCATTGTCATCGGGTCTGAGGTCGCGTGCCAAATTTCAAAAGAATCCGATCGCAGGAAGTGGGCGAAATTGGAGCTGCAAGATTCCATTACAAGATACATACATACATACATACAGGTGAAGCTAATAAAAGCGTGTTAATAAAAAGAAAAATTTAAAAAAAATCGCCTAATTTGTCGCCAAGTTGGCGACAAAAACTTATCGACCAAAAGACTGGCGATATATCGCCGTGTCCGCCAAATTATAACACCACTTGGGTTTACATCGAAATTAACGATGATTTTCCCCCAAAAAGGGGCAAAAGACCCCCTTTGGAGCATCCGAATGCAACCAAACAAGAAGGTGCACAGCTAGACCCCACTAGAAGTCTACGTACAAAGTTTCAACTTTGTAGGACATCTTTGGTTATGCGACATACGTACACACATACGCACGCACATACAGACGTCACGAGGAAACTCGTTGTAATTAACTCGGGGATCGTCAAAATGGATATTTCGGGTGTCTATACACTCCTAGGCACAATTACATGTGTTTTCGGGTTGAAAAAAAAAACTCAACATTCATTTTGGGGTTAACAGAATGGAAATTAAGGTCGATTTTCGCGAATACAGTACTTCCTTTTTTGTAAAAGGAAGTAATAATGACGAAGAACTCACGTGATGCTGCAGATGACGAAGAAAATGAGAAATAGCTTCATCTCGATGTGGTCCGTATCGGCCTTGTGTGTATGCGTTACCATTCCCTTCCTCTTTATATGTAGAGACTGCTCGAAGGAAGAATATTACTCAATAGCCTGTGGCTACATTCACTTGATTTTGCATCTCAATGATGTTGCAAAAGAGGGGAAATTACAATGGGAATCGCCGGCAAAGCATTGAGTAAGCTTGATTGTCCTTTGCTAGAATAATGCAGTCTAATTAAACGATGAAACACTTTAAAGTTGAACTAGTTGCGAAAACGAATGATTTCTGCTGTAAATGGCAAATATCACGATTCCTTTCAACATAATAGAAGTTATTTTTCTCACTGTCACGTAAAATAGGCTTTTTTTGACCGTCATTTTAAAAGCAAAATATAAAAAATTAATTTGAATTTTGACATCTTGAATTTAAATTATGTTTTTCGCAATCACGAGTGTGTGTATGTAGGCGTGTGTGTTTGTGTGTGGGGGTGTGTGTTTGTGTGTAGGGATATGTGTATGTGTGTAGGCATGTGTATTTGTGTCTGTGTGCTGGCATAAGTGTGTGGGTAGTTGTGTGTGTGAATGTGTATGCGTGGGGGCGGGGTATGTGTATGTGTGTGTGTTTGTGTGGGTGTCTGTATGTATGCGTGTGTGTATGTGTGTATGTGTTTGTGCATGTGTGTAGGTGTATGTGTGTGTGTGTGTGCGTGCGTGTGTGTGTGTAGTTGTGTATGTATGCGCGTGTGTGTAGTTGTGTATGTATGCGCTTGTGTGTAGTTGTGTATGTATGCACGTGTGTGTAGGACATGGATGCAACCTGGAGACGGCGTTCGCTCTAGGAGCAGCATCGTGAGGAGCCGGTCGACGGTGATGCTGCGGAGGATGGCGGTGGGAAAAATCAAAAGACGCCAAAAACAGTAAAATGAGAACAATAAGCAATCGTGATTGCTCGATAATTGAGTGAAGCGTGTAGCTGCAAAAGTAGGAATCTCCTATTCCAATTTTTCCACAAATGCGCTTTTTTTCCCATTATTTTTTACTCTAAGTGTAATACTTAGGTATGCCAACAATCTGAGACAGTTTCAAAGAGATCCTCTGAATGGTATATGGCGACAGATATGTCAGTTTTTCCTAAAGAAAAACTATTTTTTTCTTGAGGTTTTTCCTTGGGGTTAACTTTTGCAGCCGTGAGCTTCAAGTGTCAAAAGTGAACCATATCTAGAGACCAGTGACGGATCCAGGGAGGGGGGCTAAGGGGGCTACAGCCCTTGAGCTCCGAACTTACACTAGATAAAATCGAAATTTCAGAGACTTTTAATGCTGCAATACATTTGTGAATTTAAATAACATTACATTTAAATATAACTACTATGTATAGGGACATATTAATAGAAGGGGGAGGAGCTAGGGGACTGTAGCCCCTCCCATTCTCCCATTTAGTCAAAACTTAAAATTGATTAAATTGTGATCTGCCATGGAATGGAAAGGCTTGGAGGAAATAGTTTCGTTCTGCAATAGTTTTTTTTTTTTTCAACCCGAAAGTTATTACTCTCAACTTAAACGAACCATATATATTTAACTTCGTTCCAGGTTAGAGGGACACAGGTTATAGACCCCATCCCTTCCCGCCATGAGGTCAGAAATAACTCTAAACAATACAAAAGATTTTAAATATTTCAAAACTTTTGCGAATTTAAATATGAATTATATTTAAATAAATGTATACACTGTGGCGTATTAATGGGGGGTGGGGGGGGGGGGGAGCTAAAGGAACTGTAGCTCCTTCTCCCATTCGGTCAAAATTTAAACGGATTACAATGTGATTTGCAATAGCATGGAAAGGTTTGGAGGAAATAGCTTCGTCCTGATGCTATCAAGGCTTTTAAATCTGAAGTTATTAGATTCAAACTAACACAGTCATACATTTTACTTTGTTCTCAGGCTAACAGGGCTGTAGCCCCCCCCCCTCCCTCCCATGAGGTCAGAACATGCACAAGATAAAACCGAATTTTTAGAGATTTTAGATACTGCAATACTTTTACAAAGAGAGCCCAAAACGTTTTTAGGCCTCTAATTTCGGAAAATTTTGTTGGATGAGACCCCGCTTCCCCCTAATCTCATCAAAGATCACTTAAAATTGCCTTTTCACTACACTATTTGCGAATATTTCTGGAGAAAATGTTCTAGTTTTTTTTTTTCCAATTTACATAATCTTCACTCCTCTTTTGGACAAACATAGAATGAAAGTTTATCTTGGCGTTTCAATTTCAAACTATTTCTGGTGGAAACTTCTCCTATCTATATTTACCGTCACCTAAGTGAGCTTTAAAATATGTTTTTAGGACGGAGAAGAGCTTCCGAATCTCTTTTCCCTAACAATACTATAAAAGAAGCTTAGTATTGCTTTTCTAGTTTTAATGTCGAAATTTTGTAGGGAAAGTCCTCAACACTCTCCGTTCCCCTAACGTGACTAAAAAAGATTCATTTTCAAGCTTGAAACATATCCTTTGAAGACAACCCATTCCATCAAAATATAAATTAAATTTTTATTTCCAGAACTTCAAAGTCTAAAAAATTTCAGAAGACAGCCCCCGAACCCCAACGCTTCTTCCAGCTTCAACCAAGAGAGCCTGAAATGCGTTTTAAAGACTTCGATTTCGAAAAAAATCTGGAGAAGATCTTTGAACACTCACTATTTTCCTAATATTACTATAAAAGATAGAAGAAATTGTGTCTTTGAAACTTCAATTTACAACTTTAGCCAAAAAAGATACCTAAATTCTTCTCCATACGCTTAACGTCTTTAAACGCAGCCAAAAATTGCGCTTATAAAACTTCAACTTTGATAAATTTCCAGAGGGTCCCCCCGAGCACCTCCTCCCTAATATCAGCACAGTTCGCTTTAAATTTCGCTGCAGAAAATTCCTCGAGAGAATCCCCGAACCTCTCTTCTTCACATACAACCTAAAAATGACTTCTTGAAAGAGAGCCTGGCCTTCAAACATAATTACCTCTTTTCTCGCATTATTTTGGTTTTGCGTGTAAATATGAGTCTTCTAAGTAATTATTGTTTAAGTCAGCGTCCGCACGTCACGTCACCGACGATCTTTTCTCCCTACAACCAATGGTTCTCTCTATTGTGTGAGTAACTTTATGGGGTTCGCAATATATGAATGCTTCCCCCCTTTCGCAAAACGTTCGTCAGCCCGCTTAACGTGACGTCGGACGATATCTAAATTACTCTTAACTCTGAGTCTTCTAAGTGTTTGGCCTTACAGTAGACCCTCGTTTTACGCGGGGGTTACGCTCCACGTAAATCGAAACCGCATAAATTGAGACCTAATAAGAGTGTTAAAATAGGGGTTTAGTTCCGTAGATAACAAAATACTTCATTCTAGTGATGACTCATTGTAGAAAAAGTTTAATGTGCACTTATATCGACTTTTATGCACAACATGCATAAAGAAAACATTTCGTGTTCTGTTTATAAAGAGGAGCTGGCTATGATAGTCTTTTGGCAGTGATTAAGAATTTTTCTCTGTAGTTCTTTGCAGAGCATTAACTCATCCATGATCACTTGCGTCATTTCCATACGATAGAATCTTCCTTCACTAACAAATCAGAAAGATCATTTCTTATTGTCTAGGAATGGCTTAACATTTTCAATGTGAACGTTTTTTGTTGTGTGTCACCGACGTCAGTGTCCTCGTTTGTTTTAGCCTCCTTTGTCACTCCTAAAAGCTCTTCTTCCAAGGAGTTTTAGACTGTGTGAGTTTAATAACTTTATTTCTGGAAAGAAAGAGCTCTAGCCCTTCGCATAAAATGTCTCCAGTGGCCCAAGCTCGATGATTACACGCCAAAATGCAGTTAATTACGCGTAATCTACAATCTTGAAAATTTGGGTTTGGAAATAGGGGACAATTTCATCTGTTTGCATTGCCACATCCGCGTAAAACCGAAATTCATCCACGTGAAATAAAATAAAATAAAAGTGTCAAACTTCAACCGCGTATAATCGAAACTGCGTAAAATAAACCCGCGTAAAACGAGGGTCTACTGTATTCTTTAAGTTAAACATTAAAATTAAAATGAAATACCATTGAAAAATACTTTAATTTTTTTAGCATATAGTGTAGCAAAAAGGGGAAAAAGGAAACAAATTCTGTTCAAAAGTGCATTTTTAATTGATCTAAAGTGTCCTTTTATCTAGAAACATCCTGCTCTTTCTTTTGATCTGGGAGAAACACTAAAATATAAACTTTGCGCGCTCTAAATCAAATCCCGTTTTCATTACATTAAAATTCTGTCGTGAACGATCCTCTCCACAATAAATATAGCTTATTTCTGGTAAGTTTTATGACTAACTATTGGTACCCGCACGGCTTTGCCCGTAATAGAAAAATTAAAGCCTTTTGGTTCGCCTGTATATTTACGAATAATTGTGAATTTTCTCGCCAACTGGCTTGTACCCATGTTACGGTTCCACGTTATGATAATTTCGTATCTCGCCAATTGGCTTGTGCCCATGTTACGGTTCCACGTTATGATAATTTCGTAATTTACTCGTCCGTCTTGTGATAGTTTTGTTCTTAAAATTGGAATAGAAAAAGAACCACATCGAGTTTTCGAAACATCGTTTCGAGGTGCACACCCCCATGTTAAAAACTAATTTCATGAAAATCGGCCGAACGATCTAGGCGCAATGCGCGTCACAGAGATCCTGACAGAGGGACATTCATCTTTATTATTAGTAAAGATAACACTACGCAACAAAAAACACCTTTTTGTCTGCATCCTGGTTTTAAATAGTCAATTCTTGCTAATTTTGTGTCGAGAAAAACAAGTATGGTAATGGATTTTTCTTTTAAAAATAGCTCTTGTTTTCTAGATACACAAAAGCCCATCACTGGAGTCAGATGCACAACAACCTCACATTGATTTGAAGGAAATAGGAAGGGGAAAAAAAAAACCTGTGCAATAAATGTTAATAAATAGGTTCCGATTTATTAAGTAACTAGGAAGTCCCTCGTCAAGGTATGATGGGTGAAAATTGCTTCTCTTGTTCTACATTTTAACGAAGCCATTGTCTGTTAGGTGATACTTAGTTAGTTGAAATTTAACCCTAAGTCCAGTGCATGAACCCTAAACTCCAGTAGGTAACATTCATATTTGACCGCTTTTTCGTTTCTTCATTTCCCTGAAAAGACACAGTCTTACCAGTAAAACAGTTCAGTGACCGGATCGAGTTCAGCCTTGTCGCAATAAAGCCTCTCCCTGCATGTTAAACATTACCAAAACACATTATCAAATGATCATGCCGTGGCGCGAGTTTCATTCTTGAAACACGCGCGTTACTCTATCATTGGCTATATTTCAGAAAGCATTGATGGCTTTTGGCCTATTGCTGTAAACGCTTCATTTTTGATTGCTTTTTGTACGTTAAAGAAGGACCATCTCTTATAATAGTTCAGCAGCATTTGGTAAGCATTAACTCATCCGATTGACCCTCATACCTGCGTTTCATTGTAAAGATATTTTGGTGAAACCTTTCCTCATGCACATCTGCTCATAGCTTTACAGCTTTGAAGCGCAAATATCCTGGAGGAAGTGAACCCCCCGAAGTAGATTTTCAGAGACACCTCATTCACCATGGTCACAGAACTTCCGTAGGGGTTTTAGACCAAGGGGTTCTTGTCTTCGCTGCTGCTTAGAAATATCCTTAAAGCTCCCTATGTGTTTTTTTCTTCCCTTTCAATTTGTTTTCTTCCAAAAACAGTGATTTTCATAATTGCACGTATTCAAACCGCCGTTAAAAATTCTCTCCCTAACCTAAGCTCCAATATAGTTTGGAAATGTTCTTTCAAGGTAACCAAGTCCTTAAAAACCAGGTACTAAAAATATTCATTAGGTAAAGTAAGGTCATTCTAAGGAAAACCATTTCTGTTCACAGCTTTCACGAAGTTCTTCATTATTCCCAGTTGAATGAGCATGGACGAAAACAGAAATGGATATATTTAAAAGGGGCTCATTTTGAGCATTTCTCTTTTCAAAGTTTAAATTTTTTGCAATTCGGTTTTGTGTGGTGAGATTTTATATTCCAGTTAGGGGTAGAAATTTAGAAGGCAGTCAGTCCCATGGGGGGCGGTTCTATCTGCCAGGGAAAAAGAGCATTAGTGAGATTTCACTGCCCTAATTAGCTCCGTATCTTGGAGACTAAAACTAATTTCAACTACCCGAATTTCAGATAAACTTCAAATATTACTTAATTATGATGTCAATACAGAAACAAATACATCTGAGCTGTGTCGTCAAAAAAAAAAAAAAAAAAAAAAAGATCGAAAACATTCTTTTTTGTTTTGTATCGTAATAATTTTACTCCCACCTAAAATTTATTGTATTTTTCCCACTACATCATTTCTGCACGTCGAAAGAGTAATTATCTAACTAAATTCAGCGAGTTGTTTTCAATTGATATTGTTTCATTTTCCTTCTTCAAATAAAAGAGTATTATGAAAGTGTTCGTGGTGAAATTCGGGTAATTATACAATACGCGAAAAATGATTTCGCAAGAAAACCTTACGTGATGGAAGAAAACGGATTAAAAAAATAGAACGACATTATATATTCTCTTCCAAGGGCCGGAAAATTATTTTTGGAAGTTCGAAATTTCATGGAGATAAAACGTTTCCCCTATAGCCCCTCATGCACGAAAAAAAAAATATTTATCCGAATCAAAAATAGTTAGGTGCCCAGCGAGAAGCCTAAAATCTGTGATTTTTTTTTTCAAAATATTTCTTTTCTTTTTATTTGAAATATATTTTGAAATGTAAGGTAAATTTTAAGAAGCCATCCAGCTGAAAAATATTAACAGTAAAGTCAATAATCCTCATATATATAACTAATGGTACCCGCACGGCTTTGCCCGTAATAGAAAAATTAAAAGGTCTTTTGATTCGCAGGTGTATTTACAAATAATGTATGGTGAATTTCTCGCCAATTGGCTTGTGCCCATGTTACGGTTCCACGTTATGATAGTTTCGTAATTTACTCGTCCATCCTATGATAGTTTCGTTCTTAAAATAGGAATAGAAAAAGAACCACATCAAATTTTCGAAAAATTGCTTCAAGGTGCACACCTCCATGCTACAAAGTAATTTTGTGCCAAATTTCATGAAAATCGGCCGAACGGTCTAGGCGCTATGCGCGACACAGAGATCCAGACATAATCCGGACAGAGAGACTTTGAGCTTTATTATTAGTAAAGATAGCCAATGATCGAGTATGTGGCGCGTTGTTTGCTGAAAGGATAAGATCAGAAAGAAGATTTAGTTCCAGTGTCATAAAATTGTAGCCGAATATTCAGATATTGGATTCTAAAAAACATGCATTTAATAAGATAAGCATCTAGTAGTTGATAACAATAATTTATTATAACTTTCTTTGTCGATATTTTTCCGTGTTATTCAAAAAAAAAAAAGAAAATAATTTGAAATTTATCTTTATATAGCGAGAATGATTTTAATGTGAAATGCAAGGAGAATGACCGAGAAAGTAAATAGAGAAATAGTATTTAAATTATAATTAAAAATAGACAAAAACTCAACTCAATCTAACACCGAAATTAATGTTTTGTTAAATCTTTGACAAAGTCAAAAAAAAAAAAAAAAGTTCACAATTAGCCATAACTACTACTTTCGTGCAGAATACGGCTCAGAGCACGCGGCCCACAACTGCGACTGACATCCCCCCCCCCCTAGATCTTAACACATTGAAAATTATTCAAACACTTTACAAAATAATAATAATAATAATAATAAATAGTAATAATAATTCCTAAAAACCATAGTAAACTTATCTAAGAGTAAATATTACCTATTGACCCATCTGAATACAGTTAAAGGCTAAACTTCATACTGTCGGCTATTTTCGAGTGCTTTTTCCCGATTTAGACAAGGCGATAATTATTGTATGTTTCTGTGAAAACGTTGTGCATGGTAATTTTTTTTTCTGAGTTATTGTTTTACAAAAGGCAATGGCTAAACGCAGAAAAAAAAAAAAAAAAAAAAAAAAAAAAACAGAAGTATTTTAAGTGTTTCTTTTAATTTTAAAAGTTCTATTAAAATATTCTTTTATTATACAATGAAGTAGTGTTTCGTATTATTTACACATTGGCGTTTGAACGATATCCACAAAAAACTGACGGTTGCAATATTGTGTTGTTCTTCTGCAGAGACAGCGAATAAATTTATGCATTTAAAAAATGCAAAGACGTAACTCTAACGTAGACAAGAAGTTCCGTCTAGAACTAAACGAGCCTACTTTCCCGTATACCCATACTACTTTCTAGTACCTGATCAATATTCTCAAAAAACGAACTAATAAAATAGCAGCACCTTTTAAACAAAGCAGCTAATGCACTTTTTTCCATTAAAAATATTTTTTAATAGCTTTCGAAACGAAAGAATAATAATTAAAATTAATAAAATCTTTAAAATGAGTACATTATACCAAAAAAAAAATCGTTTCTTTTTTCCATGCTGCCAAAAATAATTTTTTAAATGAATTAATGCACTTACCAAAATAACTAAAAATAATAAAATGTCAACTTAAAGAAATAATTTTCAGTGTCAAAAAAAAAAAAAAAATCGTCTGCGCATATCTTTATGTAGAAACATAAATGATTTCGAGTTTATAGGCCGAAAACTGAATACCTAAATTAAAACTTTAGCGTTAAAATAAAAACAAGTCATATCAACAATAATTATTTCACAGTTAAAACCATAGCTGCGGAGTCGGAATCAATCTCATTTTGGGATAAAGGAGTCGGAGACGAATATCCAAGAATCGGAGTCAGTCATTTGTCCTCCGTGTATAAATTTTTGCCACAGCTTCGAAGTCGGGGAGTCGGAGTCTGATTAATTGTCGGGCACAGAAGTCGGAATCGGAGTCAGGTGCCCGTAAATTCTCGGAGTCTGGAGTTTGGCGTCAAGAGCTATTTCCAACAAAATTTGTTTGAAGTAAACCCGCCTTCAAATACGGAATCTACATTGACTTTCAGTTTCCGCGTATAGGCGCTCATGTTAAGGGATTTGAACTGTTCAAAATTGAACAGAAAATTGTTCAAATCAAAAATATATTTTATATGCAAGTTTTTCATCAAAAGCTTTTTCCCACAAAGTTTGTTTGAAGCAAATTCGCCTCACAGTTCGGAATTGCCTTGAATTTCTCCGTAGGCGCTAATGTAAAGTTTTTTTGAACTGTTCAAAATTGAACAAAAAATAGTTCAAATCAAAAAATAAAATATAGGAATGAGGTGTCCTCGCCGAGATCTTTCGAACAAAAAAAAGTTTGTTTGAATCGGACTATTCATTCAAAAGTTATTAGGGGGGGGGGGGGTGGACAGACAGACAGACCGACAGACATTTTTTCCCATGTCAATACCCTACTTTCCAATTTTAAATTTTTCGATATTTATTTAATTATTTTATTTATTTTTGACTTTTTTTTTTTTTGTTTTTCGCGATATTTTAAAGATGCATTAAGCCTTCTTTCATGCTTTTTCTTCTTTTTCTGACTTTTACTGGGAAAGTAAGCTAAAAAACCACGTTATAATTGGTTTGCTTATTTTGTTGGACAATTTTTTTTTTTTTTTTTTTTTTTTTTTTACGAAGAAACCAATTTTTATAATTTCTGTTTTAAAAAAGTATACGGTCCCCTAAAGTGGGAAAAAATGAATTTTTTAGCATAACACGAAAACTACTGGATATTTTGAGCTCAAATTTTGGATTCCCGCATAAAAGTTCTTCTAGATTGTTTTTCTGTTAAAATTTAATATGGTTTCAGATCATATTTTTTTCAAAAACTATTAAAAAAATTCATGAAAAAAAATAAAATTACATTTTAGGTGTTGTAAATGATATTTTCTTTATTGGGTCGATTCATATTTTGATATAAAAAAACAATCTTTGCCGCGCCTAATCTAGTTTTTGTGTTATGAGTAAAAATATCAAAATACGTTTTAACATTACGAGAGGAATTTTTCAAAACTTGATTCTGAAGTAATGGCTGGATAGAATTAAGCAAAACTTTGTATACAAAGTTAAAAAAGGATGATGATCACAAATGTGTGATAAAAAAAGGGGGGGTTCTTATTGAAAATTTTGAAGTTGATGCTCGTTTTAATATGAAGATGACCCCTTAACACCAATTTTTGAACGTAATTGTGTAGAACTTTTTATTCCTGAAATAATAACACCTTACACGTGTGTCTGTAGTGTCAATAGTCTTTGAATACGATCGAGTGTTTCGTTTTTTTTTCTATGACTACCTTCCACTTATCACCAAGTCATCACTTTGCGGTTTTTCTTCGAATTTTGGCACATTAGTCCTTATATCTACCCCATCACGTTATTTCTATTTTCAAATGTGTACACAGTTTTTAGACTATTACATAAAAAAAGCATGTTTTTTATTTCCCTTTGTAGCAATCAAGCTTGTGAGGGAGGGATTCTAAAAATGTCCATCCCTGGTGACAGTGCCGAAACTTAAAAAAGTAGCAATAAATAAATAAATAAATGAGTGAAACGAAAATACATTTTAAAAATGTTTATTTAAGTAAATTATTTCGGTTGATAGACGGAAGCGTGCACTGATTTTACAAACTTCCTCTTCTAACAAAGCCCTTTATTTTTTCCACACAATTTTTAATCCAGTGACATGTTAGGTAGAACCATATCTTGTGGTATAAAAGTGAAATGACTTCCTGTTCACTTGCTTTAAATCCGCCAGTCTCTGTTCCGCCAGGGACCCAAACCTTCAGCGGGGTGCCTATTGGGGAAGGTCAAACGTGGGCGTGGTCCGGAAGCAGGAAGCGGAAAACCAGCCGCACCGCGGCGGACTCTGTAGCCTCCCTCTTTGCTTGCATCGCCTGATGACGTCACCAGCGGGGACCTGAAAAACAATTAAACAAGTTGTCATCCGGGGTGATGGCATGGCCGCTTGGACTCTGCGGTCGTTAGTCCCCAAGTTTTAGTTTCCTGAGTAGTTTTTTGAGCAATCACGATTGCTTATTGCTTTCATTTGACTGTTTTTGGAGTTCCTATGATTTTATTTTCCCACCAGCACCCTCTGCAGCATCACCGTCGACCAGATCCTCACGATGCTGCTCCTATAGCGAAAGCCATCTCCAGGTTGCATCCATATGCTACACACACGCGTATACATACACAACTACATACACCTACACACACAAATACTTACACACACATACACCTACACACACATATACTTACACACACATACAGACACCTACACATACACACACGCATACATACAGACACCTACACATACACACACACAAAAACATACACACACGCACATACAAACAACTACCCACACATTCATTCCTGCACACAGACACAAACACATATGCCTACACACACATACACATACCTCCCACACACAAACACACACGCCTACACATACACACTCGTGATTACGAAAAACATAATTTGAATTCAAGAGGTCAAAATTCAAATTATTATTTTTTTCCTTAGTCTTACGATCGTATTCACCTGCCGATCTGAGCCTCCGTCAGACATCAGAATGAGCGATTGAAGACTTATTCAACCAATAACGGTCGTATTCGCAGCGGATTTGATCTTCCGTCACACGTGAGATGTCCTTTTTAACCACTAAGGCAGGGGCTCTCAAACGTTTACGACTCGCGGCATCCTTCGGAAAATTAGAATCTTTTTGTGGCACTGTAGCCCATCTCTATTTTTTGATGTGAGTGCATAAGTGTGCCAAATAAGGCAAACATAAGGTTTAAAAATTTTGAAAAAAAAAAAAAAAAAAAAAATAGAACCGACTTCAAAATTGCTCTAAAAAGTGAAAAATAATTTTATCCTTTAAACACCAACGATAATAATTTTAAACGTAATTTTTGAAGTTGGCGCAAAAACAAAATCCAGTGTAACCATGCTTCGTTTATATTTTCTTCAGAAAATCATCCAAAGTTAGGAACGAAACATTTATATCGTTATTCAAATATGCTGTCATCAATGCATAATGTATGCGGTAGTGAAGAAACTGGGCCTGGTTAAATTTATAATTGTAGTTAAGTTATGGCTGTGAATGATTTTATCAATCGTTTTTGCGCCAACTTCAAAAATTACGTTTTAAAGTATTATCGTTAATGTTTAAAGGATAAAATTATTTTTCACTTTATAGAGCAATTTGAAGTCGGTTCAATTTTTTTTTCAAATTTTTTTTATTTCATTCTTTTTAGTGTAAATGTATTTCAGAAATATTTAGAAGTTACTATCCATAACGAAACTTCACCTTATTTTTTCATAAAAATGCTCCATACTAAAAAAAAAAAAAAAAAAACTAAAAACACGAATAAAACTTTAAGCGATTGACACTAAAAATTTATCTTTTTCCCTGGAACTCATTTGTGTGTTAATTTAATTATAACCCCTTTAATATTACGTTTTCCCTAACTAATTTAAATTTCACAGCATTCAAATTGCTTTTTATGCAATCCTGTATCTCCTTACTTAGCTCAGATCATCTGTTATTGCCTTAGATTATAACTATAAAAATACTACTATATAGTTGAGGCAAAACTAACCTAGTAGCATTGTGAAGGCTAAGCAGATCCTAATCACTGCGTTACCTCACTTCCAGGTTAGGTTTACCCCCACGATCAGAGCCGTGTCCAAGGGGAGGGTTTTAGGGGTTAAACCCCTCCCGTTGAAAAAAAAAGTATGTCAAATGAAGAAAACGATCAACTTAAATTAACTTTAATGTGAAAGCCTGCGTTTCACGTCCCCCCCCCCCCACCCTCCTTTCTCTTTGAAGTTTTTCTGTAACTTTAACACAGTAATTCTGTATTTTTTCCCCTTTAATTCAACTCAATTGAACCTAAACGCTTGCATTTCTTTCTCTTATAACTTAAAAAATTTTGCATAACATTCAAATGTTATGTAATTTACAACTGTTAAAACTTTGTCGACTGAAATAATATTTTGGAAAAACTGCGGTGGTAGAACCGTTGAATTATCTACCAATAGAAAGCATTAATATTGCTTATTGAAGAGGTAATGATGAATTTGGCTTATGTTGCAGCTATGAAGAGGTATTAGTGATTGTGTTTAGTAATGTAATTTGCATCTACAATACGCTCGTTCTAAGCATTATTTCAGAACATAAAATCTGATGTGCATTCTCTTACATAAAAAGAATTCGTGGAGAGTTTTTAATACTTGTTGCAATAAACCGTATAGTTAACAGATTTAATTAAAAAGAAACAAACAAGGTTTGATAAAAGTGAACCTGTAAAATGAAGGAATAGTTAGGTCACTTGATCAGCCAGAATTATTCTTCTAGGGGAAGGGGGGGGGGGGTACAGCAGTACTTACAGGTGCATAAACGCCATACTGGGATCGACAATTTGTAGTAAAACTAAAGGTTGTGAGGGATTGAACCCCCCCCCCCCCAGGTAATATTAAAACCCCTCCCTTTATGAAAATCTGGACACGGGCCTGCGCCACGATAGAGCAATGACACTGAAAATACTTAATGCTTGCTTCAGAGAAGCCTTCATTCTAAATTATCACTACAATTACTATTAATGTTACTGTTGTATGGCACTAAACTTTTCTAACAATGGGTTTTATATTTTATCATTTAATAGGGAAACTGCATGAAATTTACTGTCTTTTTGCCCATAACTTTTTTTCTAAAGAACAAATATGACCAAACAAAGTAATGGATCCTTTTTTGTAAAAGGAAGTAATAAAAATAGATAACTCACGTGATGCAACAGATGACGAGGAATATGAGAAACAGTTTCATCTCGATGTGGTTCGGATCTACTCTGTGTCTCTGTGTGGTATCTCTTTATATGCATAGATTGCTCGAGCATTGCACAACTGTCCAAGGCTACATTAACGTATTTTAATGATGTTGCAAAATGTGAGAAATTACCGTAGGACTCATCGGCGAAGGATTGAGTAAGAAGCTTCATTAGAGTCTGCTTTGATGTGGAGCTAATTACAAAAACAAACTTACGATGGTTTTCGATGGTTATCAATATAAAATACCGTATTTCTTCGTACTGTCATGTACAGTTAGTTTTTTTTTTTTTTGTCTTCGTTTAAAGAAAAATAAAAACACTAAGTATTAAAATTCTTAGTATATAATAAATACATGAAATACACCGCCAGCTCAGTCATTTCCAGTCAAGGACTGCAGTTTCGTGCTTATTAGCACTCATCAACCCGGCATAGGAAAGTGACTGGCTGGAGGTGGAAAACCTCTTAAGGAAGCCAAGAGTGCCAAACAAACTGGTAGCTAATACAGAATTAGCGCAGACCAGACGAGTGACCGAAGCAATGGTTTAACTCGAGGATTGAAGGCAAATCATGCTATATTCAGTAAATTACCGCCGAACCATTGCTTCGGTCACTTGTCTGGTCTGTGCCAATTCTACATTAGCTACCAGTTTGTTTGGCACTCTTGGCTTTATTAAGAGTTTTCCCATCTCCAGCTCAGTCACTTTCCTAAGCCAGGCTGATGAGTGCTAATAAGCACGAAACTGCAGTTCTCGGCTAAAAATAACTGAGCTGGCGGTGTATTTCATGTATTTCTGCTTTAGCCCTGGCTATTGGGCGGTAATTTACTGAATATATAATAAATAGTATAAAATTTCCCATTAAAAATAAAATAACATTGCTCAAGACAAATATGAGTATTTAAAATTAAATCCTCAATTTCCGTAGAGGTGAAATGAAATTCAGAAAGTCTTCTTCGTAGATATAACAATGAACCCTCGACGGGAACGTTCGTAAATAAATCGTGTTATCAAAAGAAGCCATAAAAGAATTATTTGGGACGAAACTATAAATTTTTTTTTCAAAATTTTCAATTGATCCTCATATTTAATTTTCTTGAGAGAAAGAACGGGATAATTGCATTATCATTCTTGATGTTCTTGTTTCTCGTACTGAAATTGGTTTTGAAACTATCGTTTATCGTAAATCGTAAGTTCTTCTACCCTTATATTATGCTGTTCAGTTTCGGTCTCCTTATCTTAAGAAAGATATTAATGTATTGGAAAGAGTTCAAAGGGGCGGGCTACAAGGCTAATAAACGGACTTTCTCATTTCGACTACAGTTCCAGGCTTAGAAGGCTAAAAATGTAGTCTTGAGCAAAGAGGAGACCGAGAGGACATGATTCAGTTGTTTAAATTTATTAAAATGAAAGATGTTACGGGACTGAAGTTTAGCACTGAAAACAGGACAAGGGATCACCGTTTTAAGCTATTTAAATCTCAGGCTAGCATGGATGTTAGGAAAAATTATCATTTTAGCAGGGTAGTGGAACCTTGGAACAGCTTACCGGAAGAGGTGGTAATGAGCAAGGTGTTAATGAGCTGTTTTAAGAGGGCCACTGATCTTCACTGGGGATTGTAAATGGACTAGGACCAGTCTAGCTGGGCCCAGAGCCTGTTGCTGGTCGTCACTTTTGTATTTGTATTTGTAAATCTTCTGCTGTTTCTTTACCTCCTCATAGACCAACCTCTCATCTCCCAACCAAAAATATTCTGCTTTCAACACTTTTGTTTATCGTGCTATTGATATAAAAACAAATTTGTTCTTCACCTGAATTTCTTCAAGCGGAACTTAATTATCTTAAAGTTGTGGCAAGTGATAAAGACTATCCTCCAACTTCGATTGATTCCACTTATAAAAAAAAACGTAGCAAAACGAGTTTTTCGATGCATAAATGATTTGCCCTCACGTCCCTATCAAAGCAAGACAAATATAAGTCACATCATCAAAACTTAACAGAAGGGAACGTAGGGAGGGGGGGGGGGGTCGAATGCTAAAATAGAACCGAACCGTTCGAATTTTAATTTTAAGGCCCGAAAATGGCATTTAATGGCTCTTTCTCAACCCGAAATAATGGTCCAATGAGTTCAAATTTAGCACCATTCGAAATCCCGTGAAAAATACCCCTGAAATTTTATGAATTCCTTTGAAATTCCAAAAAAAAAAAAAAAAAACCACGGCTGTAAAATCACTGGGAAAACATTTCTAAGCATTATCAAGCCTAACAGAACAGAAATTTTCTATCGGAATTTTATCTTTTATCATAAATTTATCTTTCGCGCGAACTCATTTTATATTAGCGTAAATAAAACTATTCAGAAAGATGCCCCAATTTTTTTTCAACTGTGAGTAAATAACATTTTGTTTTTGTTTCGAGGTAAAAATGAGTGATGTGCCGGATCGTTAAAAAAGTAGATCCGCGGATAAGGATCATTAGTGTCAAGATCCGCGGATATGGATCTCAAAATTTTTTTACCGAATTCAACTATCCAAGTGTAAAATTTGTTACGAAAGGTATTCCCGTCAGAATAATGGCACTATTTCTTCAAAAAACGTCATCTACGGCGAAAATATAGTCAAGACTATGATTTACTCTTTAAAGAAATGTCCGTAAAAATTAAGGGAGAGCTGGAAGGAATGGATCAGCTCTGCATTATTGCTTAAATAGAATGTGAAAAATTATTTCTAGCTTGCTCGGTAGATGTAGGATACGGGAGCAAGAATGTAAAGCTGCTACTAGATACGCTAGAAATACTTTTTCGTATTTTACTTCAGCATAAATGCAGTGCTGACTCATTCCACCCAACTTACTCCGACCGACAGAATAACAGAGCCGGGAACACCTTTACAAACAGTAAATAGAGGATTTAGTCTCACTTTTTTTGAAGGATACCCTGGAAATCCAAAAATGAAGAAGAACAGAAACCCCAAATTAATAACAAAAACTAATATTAAATTAAACATTATAAAAAAGAACCTCATACGAAGATGAATTTCGCGGGTCAGAACACATTGTTAACAAATATGAACTGACAGCACATAGAAATTTTAAATCATTGAGCGTTTTCTCCTTATCTTCCGACTATGAAATCGCTACCAATCGCGCGTATAAAGGCTTAGAATTGCATTTAAAATTTACTTAACAAGATTATAGTAGGTCCTACTGTATAACGTGGAAGTTCCAAACTAATATCAAACGCAGGAAACTTTGTTCTTTCAATTAGAGTCAATATTTTTAACGTACGGGTAACTTTTTACGACCCTTATTGTGAAAAACGTTAAGTCGGTTTTTAATTAATATCTCCGGTTATTAAAATTCTACAAAATCGACGCCAAGCTAAAAACACTTTCGATAAAGTCAGTTTTTGAACGAAAAAAGAACTATCCAAATCGGTTCTCCTGTTTAGGAGCTACTATGCTACAAAATGACACAAACGTACACACTTTTAAAACTTATTACCCCTTCCTTTTCACGACGGGGGGTACTAAATGGCTTCTGAAACGATACCTTATAATTTATATAGGGAATAAAACCTAATTTAAACGGAATTTAAGTCTTTATTCAAATATTTAAGAAGTTTTAGAATAGAAAAGATCCGTTTAAGATCCGTAAAAAAAGTAACGGATACATCTCTTTATTTTCTCTCGGATATCCGCGGATACGGATACGGATATCCGGAACATCACTAGTAAAAATTTCTTACTTTCATTATTATTTGGCGATTTATCTTCTTTCTTTTTTTTGCGCAATCACGACTGCTTATTGTTCTCACTTGACGTCCTTGATGTTCCGGTTCCTTTTTCAGCTTGGACCAGGGACCTCTGCAGCACCGCCGTCCGCCGTTCTCTGCAGGCGCAGCTCTTCTGGTCCTGAGCACTGTCTCCCAAATCCCGCTTCTCCTGGTCGGTGGCGTCATGTCCTACACACACGCATGCTCACACACATGCCTTCACACACATACACACACGCCTACGAGCGTATACACAGGCCTACGCACACACACACACAACAATACACACGTGACCGGCCAGGAGGAGGGGCAGGTTTGAGGGGACAGGAGCCGTTTCTAGAAACAATAACTCTAATGGGATTTAGTTATGCATTCTTTTGACATTAGTAATTAGTTTTGGATCACAGTTTTCAGTAACTTTAATTTCATTCGGAACTGCTACGTCAGCGTTGGTGTAAACGTAATGGCGTAAACGTTTTGCGTTAACGCAAAAATGTACTAATCGGTATCTTGAATTGAAATCGTAGGTAAAAATCTTACCGTTTGCCGATTCTTTTTGGGCGCTTGCATCTTTAATTGCTTAGAGAGTTATTGATATTGAATAAAGAAAATGCACAATAAAATCTAAATGAAAAACTCACTATATTAACAAAATGTTTACAACTTAGAATAACAAATTTACAAATCGGACTCCATAAAAGATCATTCTTCCGTGTTCCATCAAGTCTATTTATTTTATCTCTCGCGGGCGTTGATCGTCTGCTACGATCAACGCCCGCTGTTGCTAGGATATCCACCAGTCACATGGTTTGGTTTATGAGCAGCAAAAGGGTTGCCGTAGCTCGGTCTATTCTTATTATTAGTCTATGGTAAAATCCTATTTTCATCTAAATCTTGCTTTTTTTAACCTCCAGGGCGGAGTCTGGTTCCACGTAACTGTTGCCGTAACTGCAAATCTCGACCCTGTGTTGACAGCAGGGAATCGTAAACCCGTCTTGTGAGGATGCTTCGTCAAATATCTTGCAAGATAAAGAGTGAAGGTGAGTACATTTTAAATACATCTTTTTTTTATTCGGACAATACTATACATATAATTATTAGATCACTTGAACTGCTCTGAGATTTCTGAAATTGCCATATCAATCAAGATCTTATCAATTTACTTCTTGCCAATATGTTTTTAAACACTCGACTCCCGTATACTAAATCTGCCCAACAAGTAGGGCTTGCAATGGAGGTCACGGAAGGTCACTGAAACCTCCCAAAAAGTGCCTGTTCGGCAAATTTTCACTGACCATTTGGAAAATGTTTAGATAGCATAGCTACAGCTGTATTATAAATTTGCTTTGATGATGAATAATGAACTTATTCGTTAGACGTTTGTGCGTATGAATTGGTGTGCATGTATAGACGGTTCGCTTTCTGTCATATTCGGTAAAACTTGGAGTTTTATTTGGAAAACTGATAATTTCTCCCCCCCCCCTTCCCCAAAATTTTGCCTCATATTGCCCTCGCTGCCCAACTACCTGAAAGCGTTTTGAAAGCGTTCACGACTAAAATAATTTAATTCCACATTAGAATTTTAATAGAAATTTATTAACTCAATGTAGATACGTGCATTATTTACTTATCTCCTCAATGCATACATTTAATTCTAAAAAAAACATTAGACTAGCAAATGCGTTAAGGTTGTTTGATTAAACATAACACTTCCATTAATCAAATTTAAAATTAAAAAACAAGATGTGTGTGTATGTATGTATGTGTGGGAGCGAGTGTGTGTGTATGTATGTATGTGTGTTTGTGTCTGTGTGCATGCATGATTGTGTGGGTGCGTATATGTGTGTGTGTTAGTAGGATATGAGATTTTTCTTTTTTTCAAATAATTTTTGGGTACTCGATTCCCCCCCCCCCCCCATTCCACCTGAGGAAAAAAGAAGTCAAAAATCAAGAAACGAAGCCAGATTTAAAAAACGTGTAGTGAAACGTGTGTTTACACGTTTCACTACACGCGCCACCACTTGCAGTAGTTTGGCGCTCGAATTTGACAGTGAAGTTATAGAAGTTGATGTGCAATGTATAAGACTAATTCCTTACAAAAGCGGTCAACTTAGACAGGTGGTCAACTTTCAGCTGTGGTCGTGTTCATGGGTTTTTCTATTATATGCAATAAGTGAAAACTTGTTTGTAAAATATTTTAAGTGCAAATTTGAAAACTAAATATGGATTTCCTGTATTGTGTGCAGTGGTGCTCCCACAGGGTATAACCCATATACGCCGTATACTCTCAAACTTTTTTTAAACAAATAGCGTGTACCCTCAAGCTCCAGTAAGTTTGACATTTTATGTATATGATCGCATACACATATTGTGCGTATTGGATTACTGGGAGTATACCCTCAGAGAAATTTATGGGAACATCACTGATTGTGTGTAGTTTATTGTGTGTTAAATTGGAAAAAATTTGTATTCCAATCAAATGTTGCTTTCTTACATTCTTCAGTTGGTTTCAAGGATAATTCGAAAGATTTTTCCTATCCCATAAACTTCATATGAGATGCTACTTTTCAATTGTAACTTGTTTCATTTGGATTTTCAGTCAAATTCGATGTCAGTCAAGTTTTTCAGTCAAAAATTCCTTCTACTTTGAAATATGTAAGTTACTCTCTTTACTGTTTAGCTGAATAAAAGCTGGCTGTAAAATTTTATTCATCTATCCATCAAACAAAAAAAAGAAAAAAAAGAAAGAAAAAAATTAATTTGAATTTTGTCATTTTGAATTCAAATTATGTTTTTCGCAATCACGAGTGTGTGTATGTATGTAGGCGTGTGTTTGTAGGTGTGTATGTATCAATGTATGTGTGTGTCTGTGTGCAGGGGTGATTGTGTGTGTATGTGTGGGTGCGTATGTGTGTGTATGTGTGTGTAGGATATGGACGCAGCCTGGAGACTGTTTTCGCTAGGGGAGCAGCATCGGGAGGGGCCGGTCGACGGTGGCGCTGTGGAGGGAGGCGGGGGGAAAATGAAATCATAGGAATTCAAAACTGTCATGTGAGAACAATAGGCAATATGATTGCTCAAAAAAAATGAAATAAAAATTAATTTGAAGTTTTACATTTGGAATTCAAATTATGTTTTTCGCAATCACGAGTGTGTGTGTGTGTGTAGGTAGGTGTTTATGTATGCCCATGCTGTAATTTTTGCGAAAATGAAGCTATCTGTGCTTTTGTGAGAAAAAAGCTTCTCAAATTTAATATAAACGGACCAGAAAGTTCAAACTATTTCGCGAGGCTAAATCGCAAAAATTGAAAAAATGAAAACTTTGAAAAAATGGGAAAAATTGAAGCCTCGCAGAAATGCTTTTACAGTATTCAAATTTGCGAATACTTTATTTTGCAAAGCAGATCCTGTTTTTGTTTCTAAAAAGTTTTATGAATCTTACATATTTATGTGTAACAATGTAACATATTTCTGAAAAAAAAAAAAAAACTTCAAAGAAAACTTAAAATTTTACACTGCTTTAAAACTTCTTTCTTAAATGTTGCTCATCACACACCTAGGGGTCAGGGGCTGTCCATGACCCAACCTTGAATATGCCCTTGCACCAATTGAAATAGCCCTGTTGTTTTTGAGCAATCACGATTGCTTATTGCTTTCATTTGACTGTTTTTGGCGTGCTATTCATTTTATTTTCCCACCGCCACCCTCCGCAACATCACCGTCGACCGGCTCCTCACGACGCTGCTCCTCTAGCGAAAGCCGTCTCTAGGTTGCATACATGTCCTACACACACACGCGCATACATACACAACTACACACGCACGCACACACACACACATACACATACATACACATACACACACGCATACATACAGACACATACACACACACACAAAAATAAACACACTCATACACACAACTACCCACACATTCATGCCTGCACACAGACACAAACACATATGCCTACACACGCATACACATACCCCCCCCCACACACACACATTCATACACACAACTACCCACACACTTATGCTAGCACACAGACACAAACACATATGCCCACATACATATATCCCCTACACACAAACACACACATTCATACACACAACTACCCACACACTTATGCTAGCACACAGACACAAACACATATGCCCACATACACATATCCCCTACACACAAACACACATACTCCCCGCACACAAACACACACGCCTACATACACACATTCGTGATTGCGAAAAACATAATTTGAGTTCAAGATGTCAAATTAATTTTTCTTTTTTCTTTTTTTTTTTCTTTTCTTTTTCTTTTTTTTTTTTTTTAAGAAGTAAGGATTTGAGAATGATGTACATTTTGGGTGCTTGTTATTGTTTCATGAGTCAATAAACAAACCCATACAACAGAAAATCGATTTATTAGTCAGTAGAACAACATAAAAGTATGGGGGCGTCCTTGGAAAGCGGCTATTGGTTTTCCTGGGGGCCTCGACGTACTTGAAAGCTGCAAAGATGAATGGCCAACTATTAGGGAACGTTTGTTAAGGAAAAATTCAAAGCAATCAGAAATCAAATTTTCCGATTTTAGTAAGCAGTAATTCAACAAAGATACTGTAAAGGGATTTTCAAAGAAAGATATTTCTTTGCTAATCTTTACTAATAATAAAGCTGAAAGTCTCTCTGGATGTCTGTGGGGACGCGCATAGCGCCTAGACCGTTCGGTCGATTTTCATTAAATTTGGCATAAAGTTAGTTTGTAGCATGGGAGTGTGCACCTCCAAGCGATTTTTCGAAAGTTCAATTTTTTTTCTTTTTCTATTCCAATTTTAAGAACATTTTCCCGAGCAAAATTATCATAAGATGGACGAGTAAATGACCAAGTTATCATAACGTGAAACCGTAACATGGGCGAGCCAATTGGCGAGAAAATCACCATACATTTTTTGTAAATGTACAGGCGAACCAAAAGACCTTTTAATTTTCTACTACGGCCAAAGCCGTGCGGGTACCACTAGTTTGACAATAAACGTGCGATATTTAAAACATTGTGAAATTGACGACCATAATTATGACTCAACTCAAACTCGCAATGGAAGCCATGGAGATCCTCTCATTAAATATAAGGCTACCTAAACACTGCAAACAAAAAATTAGCCATCCTCACTTCATTAGGTGAGCCACACCATACTTGCGGGCTCTGGCTGCAGTGACGGCTTAATTTTAGCTACCTGTATGACGATCATCTCTTCAACTAGAAAACATCTGCCTCCCATTCATTTAACGTTATTCAAGACCAGGGCTTACCAAATTTTCTGGTCAAAAGCAATAAAAAATTAACTAGAAAAATAACTAATATTGTGGTATCATAATTATTAATATTAATTAACTAAGTGTGAGATAGTGTGACAAATCTTATAATGGGACCGTTGCAAGATGAATTTTTGTTTAAAATTTTCTAATTTTAGAACGAAAGTACGTATTAGGGTTTCAAGGCATATGTTTTATAATTTTATCCAAAATTTTTCATCTCGCAACAGTCCCATAATATATAAATGTATAGTTTAATGCGATAAGATAATGACTTACAGTATGAGTTGGATTGTACTAAATGAAAAACTTATGGCAAATGCGTATTCATACGATTTAAGGATACGTATACCATATTTAAAAATGTCTCGAGGTTCGTAGGACAATCCCCCTTCCCCCTCCCCAGATACAGATATCTCCGTATTCAAATTGTAGTTCAAAATCAATATTTCAATATATTTTCGTATCAGAATTAATTGGAATGTGAAAAAAGTGCATTTTTAATTAAATGTTATTACGACATTCTTAGAATTTACAAACATGTTTGGAATTTTACTTCGACTCTTAAGTTAACATCCTGCATTAGACTGCAGCCTGCATGCCCTGACATTAAACTGCAAACCGCAGGCCAGATTTGTATGCTCGTGTATCCTTTTTGGGTGACGGACCATATTGGAGACTCCTGCTCTAGACTACTTATCCTCAGCAACTTTGAAACACAGCAGTATATTTATGTCGTTGGCAAGCTGTGGTGTCAGTTAGCATCGGGAAGAGATATAATGGAGGGAGTGAAGACTTCCATTCATGAAACCAAGACCTCAAATCACGTGATAGATTTTAAAGCAAAGCATTGGAAGAAATCGGGGTTCGCGCCAACCATTCGTCGTTGTTGAGTCACGTGTCTTGGGGTCTTTGAGACAGGTTTTGCTACTGCTCTTAGGTCAGTAGATGCCAGTGCTGTGGAAGCGGACTGATTTGGAGGGAAAAGCAGTAGGCTCTAAAACTTTCAGACTCGTAACCTGTCTTGGTTACTTTCCTACGACTGTGTACGTCTGTTATATGCTTGCTGTTGTCTTGCAATGATTGATAGTCTTATGGAGAAAAGAGCAGTTTTTCGAACGTGAAACTGTCCTACAGATGCTAATACTATTTATGGAGAACAAACTTTTCAATTCTGAAACATTTTTAAAATAATTCCAATACGTTTAATTAGTTAAAAAACAACAGGTTTTTATTTCGATCCCTTCTTCAGATCCTCGTGGAGAACCTACATGCAGGGAGCTTCACAATTAAAGCGAATTAGATGAAAAGCAAACTTTTGCCTTACCTAGGTGCCATGGGAAGTTTCTGCCTTAGAACAGTCCCTCCCCACGATTCTTGTTCACGCAACTGACTAGTGGCAGCCCTCCAAGACTACAAACGGCTGTACCAACTTCACCTTTAGCCTATAGGTACATGCCTGATTGGATCGCCGGGTGCGGGCCTCCGGAATTGGTAACCGTCGGCGGCAGGGTCTGGATAACCACAAGCGTAGCCACCAGGACCACCTTGTCCTGGATAACCACCGTAACCGGCAGGACCACCTTGTCCTGGATAACCACCGAGGCCGGCAGGACCACCTTGTCCTGGATAACCACCGAGGCCGCCAGGACCACCTTGTCCTGGATAACCACCGAGGCCGGCAGGACCACCTTGTCCTGGATAACCACCGAGACCGGCAGGACCACCTTGTCCTGGATAACCACCGAGGCCGGCAGGACCACCTTGTCCTGGATAACCACCGAGGCCGGCAGGACCACCTTGTCCTGGATAACCACCGAGGCCGGCAGGACCACCTTGTCCTGGATAACCACCGAGACCGGCAGGACCACCTTGTCCTGGATAACCACCGAGGCCGGCAGGACCACCTTGTCCTGGATAACCACCGTAGGCACCAGGAACACCTTGTCCTGGATAACCACCGAGGCCGGCAGGACCACCTTGTCCTGGATAACCACCGAGGCCGGCAGGACCACCTTGTCCTGGATAACCACCGAGGCCGGCAGGACCACCTTGTCCTGGATAGCCACCGAGGCCGGCAGGACCACCTTGTCCTGGATAACCACCGTAGCCGGCAGGACCACCTGGTCCTGGATAACCACCGTAGCCGGCAGGACCACCTTGTCCTGGATAACCACCGAGGCCGGCAGGACCACCTTGTCCTGGATAACCACCGAGACCGGCAGGACCACCTTGTCCTGGATAACCACCGAGGCCGGCAGGACCACCTTGTCCTGGATAACCACCGAGACCGGCAGGACCACCTTGTCCTGGATAACCACCGAGGCCGGCAGGACCACCTTGTCCTGGATATCCACCGAGACCGGCAGGACCACCTTGTCCTGGATATCCACCGAGGCCGGCAGGACCACCTTGTCCTGGATATCCACCGAGGCCAGCAGGACCACCTTGTCCTGGATATCCACCGAGGCCGGCAGGACCACCTTGTCCTGGATATCCACCGAGGCCGGCAGGACCACCTTGTCCTGGATATCCACCGTAGCCGGCAGGACCACCTTGTCCTGGATAACCACCGAGGCCGGCAGAACCACCTTGTCCTGGATAACCACCGAGGCCGGCAGGACCACCTTGTCCTGGATATCCACCGAGGCCGGCAGGACCACCTTGTCCTGGATATCCACCGAGGCCGGCAGGACCACCTTGTCCTGGATATCCACCGAGGCCGGCAGGACCACCTTGTCCTGGATATCCACCGAGGCCGGCAGGACCACCTTGTCCTGGATAACCACCGAGGCCGGCAGGACCACCTTGTCCTGGATAACCACCGAGGCCGGCAGGACCACCTTGTCCTGGATAACCACCGAGACCGGCAGGACCACCTTGTCCTGGATAACCACCGAGGCCGGCAGGACCACCTTGTCCTGGATAACCACCGAGGCCGGCAGGACCACCTTGTCCTGGATATCCACCGAGACCGGCAGGACCACCTTGTCCTGGATAACCACCGAGGCCGGCAGGACCACCTTGTCCTGGATAACCACCGAGGCCGGCAGGACCACCTTGTCCTGGATAACCACCGAGGCCGGCAGGACCACCTTGTCCTGGATAACCACCGAGACCGGCAGGACCACCTTGTCCTGGATAACCACCGAGGCCGGCAGGACCACCTTGTCCTGGATAACCACCGTAGGCACCAGGAACACCTTGTCCTGGATAACCACCGAGGCCGGCAGGACCACCTTGTCCTGGATAACCACCGAGGCCGGCAGGACCACCTTGTCCTGGATAACCACCGAGGCCGGCAGGACCACCTTGTCCTGGATAGCCACCGAGGCCGGCAGGACCACCTTGTCCTGGATAACCACCGTAGCCGGCAGGACCACCTTGTCCTGGATAACCACCGAGGCCGGCAGGACCACCTTGTCCTGGATAACCACCGAGACCGGCAGGACCACCTTGTCCTGGATAACCACCGAGGCCGGCAGGACCACCTTGTCCTGGATAACCACCGAGACCGGCAGGACCACCTTGTCCTGGATAACCACCGAGGCCGGCAGGACCACCTTGTCCTGGATATCCACCGAGACCGGCAGGACCACCTTGTCCTGGATATCCACCGAGGCCGGCAGGACCACCTTGTCCTGGATATCCACCGAGGCCAGCAGGACCACCTTGTCCTGGATATCCACCGAGGCCGGCAGGACCACCTTGTCCTGGATATCCACCGAGGCCGGCAGGACCACCTTGTCCTGGATATCCACCGTAGCCGGCAGGACCACCTTGTCCTGGATAACCACCGAGGCCGGCAGAACCACCTTGTCCTGGATAACCACCGAGGCCGGCAGGACCACCTTGTCCTGGATATCCACCGAGGCCGGCAGGACCACCTTGTCCTGGATATCCACCGAGGCCGGCAGGACCACCTTGTCCTGGATATCCACCGAGGCCGGCAGGACCACCTTGTCCTGGATATCCACCGAGGCCGGCAGGACCACCTTGTCCTGGATAACCACCGAGGCCGGCAGGACCACCTTGTCCTGGATATCCACCGAGGCCGGCAGGACCACCCTGTCCTGGATAACCACCGTAGCCACCAAGACCATTTTGTCCTGGGTAACCACCAGCACTGCCATAACCACCAGGCCCACCTTGTCCTGGATAACCACCGCCGTATTCTACACAGCCAGGACAAAGAATTTGACGACGGACTCTGGAGTGTCCCTCTTTTCTTGGATCCCCTGTTGCCATCATGGGCGCAAATCTGTAAAACAAATGAACAGGTTGTCACCCGGTGTAGTTGCATTGCCGCACGGACTGAAATCTTTTAAATCCCAAATTTCAGTGTCCTCAGTAAAATACTCTTTCCCATCAATGAATTGGAGGTTAGGTTTTTCTGGAGCAGTTGATTGCATTCACCAGCCGATACGAAAATCTGTCCTTGTTCTGCACTGATTTGAACTTCTGTCAGACCCCCCCCCCCCCAGCCGCCGCCGCACAGTGGGGCGAAAACGACCAAAAGCGTTTTAAAATGTTTTTGAACCTCTCTCGCTTGTTTTTTTACACAGGCATGTAATTAGGAGTTTTTTTTCGATTTGTTAGGGCTCATGATCCATAGTTTGCAGGTTTACGCAGCTAATTCCTTTTCAGGGTCTTTCTACAGACCATTGGTGACTAATTAATATTAATTTCAAAGAGGACATTTTTTGTAGAGTGTTTTGAAAAAAGATAATATAGAATTCCCTAGTTGTGGATGCAGATCAAAACCGATTTTCGGTTTGAGAATTTGATTATTCATTTTTTTCCGTGCTATTACTATCGTTGGAGACGAGAGAAATTAAATATACCCGCCTTTAGTAATAAAAAAAAATAGACTGCTTAAAAGCATTTTATTAAAATTCCTGCACTCATAGTTTTTCAACTTTCTAAAGGCTCCCTTTTGCTTTGTAGTGGACGAATGGCTCTAAAATTCCTGTTCTGATTGCCTAAGAGGTAAGCCTATAATAATTTATTAATCCTCAATTCGTTGAAACTAGGGAAAAATTCAATTTTAAGCGCTTTTTGGCATTTTAGTCACACTGTGCGCCACACTGTGGAGCGAAAACGCCGAAAAGGGCTTAAAAATGTTTTTAAACCTCTATCGCTTGTTTGTGTACTCAGGCATGTTATAATGGATTTTTCTCGATTTGTTTGGGCTCTAAGTCCAAAGTTCGCAGGTTTACGCAGCTAATTCCTTTTCAGGGTATTTCTACAGACCATTGATGACTAATTAATATTAATTTCTAAGAGGACATAAGAGGACATTTTTTTGTAGAACGTTTTGAAAAAAATAACTTTGAATTCTCCAGTTTTCGGTGCTGATCAAAACCAATTATCTATTTGAATATTCGATTATTCCTTTTTTTTTTTTTGAGCAATCACAATTGCTTATTGTTCTCATTTGACGGTCCTTGGCGTTGTGGTTCCTTTTTCAGCTTGGACCTGGGGTCTCTGCAGCACCACCGGCCACCGGCTCCTCTGGTCCTGAACACTGTCCTCCGAATTCCGCTTCTCCTGGTCAGTGGCGTCCATGTACTACACACAAGCACACTCATACGCAAACATACACAACCAAACACGCGCCGTTACACACATAAACACTCACACACACGTGCCGTTACACACATACGCACACGTCTAAGTGCATACACACAGGTCTACGCACACACACAAGCCTACACATGTACGCACGCGCGGCTGCACACACACACACAACTATACACACGTAACCGTCCGGGAAGAGAGGCAGACGTGGGGGAACAGGGGCCTTTCTAGAAATAATAACTCCAATGAGTAGGGTCCTATTGTGATTGCGAAAAACATAATTTGAATTCAAAATTTCAGAATTCAAATTAATTTTCTTTTTTCTCTTTTTTGTTCTTTTACTATCGTCGGACACGAGAGAAATTAAATATACCCGCCATTAATAAGAAAAAAAATATATAGATTGCTTCAAAGCAATTTGTTTAAATCCCCTTTATTCATGGTTCTTCACCTTCTAAAGGCTATCTTTAGCTTTGTAGTCGACGAAGGGCTCTAAAATTCCAGTTCTGATTGCCTGTGCAAATATATTAATCCGCAATTGGTTGAATATAGAAAAAAAAAAGTACCCTTTTAAGCAGTTTTTATCGTTTTCGCCCCACTGTGCGTCGGTCTAAGATTGCTTCAATCATTCAGCGGCTCAGGTGTCTGACGGTGGTTCGAGTATAGAGAAGAGATAAAATGGAGAGAGTGAAGACTTTCGTTCAGGAAACCCCAAGTCACGTGACAGATTTCAAAGCAAAGCATTGGAAGAAACAGGTTTCTTTCGCATTGTTTCACGCAAAACGTACCAACCATCCGTCGTTGTTGAGTCACGTGACTTCGAGTCCTTGGGTCAGCTTTTGCTAAGCCAATGATTGGACTTGCTGCCTCCATTTTAATTCCTGCTCCAAGGGTTCGATTCGACTGGTGAATACCGGTAGAACGGCATTATACAGTGTGACCGCCGCTTATTAAAATCACATTTGTTCTCTGGACATTTGATTTCATAAAGCGACTGATTTTATTAACCGGCATACCTACATTAAAAAAAATTTGAAGCTTAAATACTTTAAAAAACGAATTGCATTACGTCATTTATTTTTGTTTTGAGTATTTCAAAATACAGTTGTCATTTTTACTCAACATTAGGTTTTTTTTTTCTTTAACAGAAGGGTCTTAAAATATTGGAGTATTGCAGTGAGATTAACAGAATTGGAGAGTAAAGGTTCAATATCGTTTACGATTTTACTAATTCTTTTGTAACGTTCAACATTATATTTTCTTCTTTGCTCTAAAGTGCATTGTATGTCATCAAGAGCTTTTCTGACATCTATTGAAGAGGCAAATTTGGCACTGAGAAATTTTTACGTACGATGTCCAAAATTTTGATTTTATGAAACGGGAATAATGATTTTATTAAAGGATGGTTTTAACATGTTTTGGTATTGCAATGATTCTCTTCTTCTAGATTTGATTTTAAAAAGCGACTGATTTTACAATGCAGTGATTTTATTAGTGGCGGGTACTGTATTAACCACCCACTACGAACCGCCAAGTGTCCTCTCTAGGTTTGTCAACTCGTTATTTTCGGATTCTAACTTTTTTCCTGGGATTGGCTTCAATCTTTTAAATTTTCTATTTTTATGCCAAATAAAACGAAAAAAGCGCTTCTTAACAAATGACTGCTGCTGCTAGTTTTACCATGAATTCAGTGCGCAAATTGTTGGATAGTGCACAGTCATTTTCCAATACTATTTGTTGCGCAAAAATACACCCTTAAGAGTTTGTTACACAAAAGTATACTCCCATTCCGTCGAGAAAATCACCGCTCATATGCAAAATAATTTTGTGGTAAAAAATAATGGGTTTGCCAAAAACTCGCTCTCAGCTCCTACTTCGGTCGGTTTTTCTAGGATTGAATCAATTTAAACACTTTGCGGAAAATTCCCTTAAACTTCACCACCTTAAAGGGGTCTGGGACACAAAAATCGTCAAATTTTGCATTTTTTTTTTTTATCATGTGAAAAATTACTCCGTGTTTTTCTGCTTAAGAGGACGTTTGAATCTTGTTTCTATCTTATATAGAACGAAAGATATAATTATTTTTGTTGCATACACACCTAACTAATGTGTACTTAACTTTAAAACTTTAAACGCGTTTTTCTCCAAGATGCAATTTCTCCCGATTTCTTGCATTCAAACTCTTATAAGTCAGGAACCGATAAAGATAAAGTAATGAAACTTGGAGCATATCATTTCAAGCAGTTTACTTTAAATTTTATTCGGCGAATTTAAAAAAAACGTTTACTGCAAAAATTTTGATTTAAAAAAAAAAGTATCTTCGAATTTTTCTTCAAAGATTTTTTATTGAATCAATATTTTCAAAATCACCGAATAAAAATTAAAGCTTAGATATTTGTGCGTATTTCATTTTTTAAAAAAATTGAAAATTGATCAAAAATATTTTGAGTTATAGCAATTTAAAGCAACCCCATTTAAAAAAAAACTTATTAAAAATATTTAATAAAACTTATTAAATATTTTTTTTTTCATATTTAAGTTATGATTTTGCTTATTAAATAAATGGTGAATCAGGGCAAAAAATTTCAAAACTCTAAAGTATATAATAAAAAAAGTTTCAAAATGTGTTTCAAACCCCCTTAAAAAGGAATTTTTGTTCTCAGTTCGTGAGTGATCTTTGCTCAAAAACTGCAGGTTTCGTTTTTTCACTAAGTTTGGTGCCCGCATATTTCTGTATTCCTTTAATTTATTCGAATTGAGAGCTCATTTTTTGCGGCATCTTTGTATCAATGTCCTTTGCATTTGATTCATCATAGCTGAAGATGAAAGCTAGTTGGTTTCACCAAGTTTCCGTCTGAATTAAAATTTTAGGACGACTTTTCTGCTTCTTTCTTTAATTTTCAACCTCAAGAAAACTTAAAAAAAAAAAAAAAAACGAGCTGATGTGTGCATCACATGACTTCCTTTTACACCAATTTAATGTTATTTCCCCATTATTGCAATTTTTATGTGATTCAAGAGTTAACTCTCTAAATATCACCAACAGTGGCCACATTGAAACCAGATTATAAAAATTTTAAAAAAAATGCCAAATTTGTCGCCAAGTTGGCGACAAAACTTGGCGACCAAAAGATTGGCGATAAATTGCCAAGTGTCCTCCAAATTATAACACCACTTGAGTTTGCACCGAAATTAACAATGATTTCCCCCCAAAAAGGGGCAAATGACCCCTTCAGAAACACCCAAATGCAACCAAAAAAAGAGGCGCACAACTAGATCCCACTAGGAGTCTACGTACCAAATTTCAACTTTCTAGAATATACCGTTCTTGAGTTATGCGACATACATACACACATACATACGTACATACAGACGTCACAAGAAATGTCGTTGTTATTAACTCGGGAAACGTCAAAATGGATATTTCGGGCGTCTATACGTTCTTAGGTACGTATGTACGTGTGGTCGAGTCGAAAAAAAAAAAAAAAAAAAAAACTCAACATTCATTTTGGGGTGAGCAAACTGAAAATTAAGGCCGATTTTTGAATGAAATTTTTTTCGTGAATACAATACTTCCTTTTTTGTAAAAGGAAGTAAAAAGGGAAACTCAAACAGCAGTAGTGTAAATATTATATTGCTCATGTGAGTCATTCTCTGTTTGATCCGAATTACTGGTATCTGTCAATATTTTATTCAACACATTATCCAGTTTCAAAAATTCAGGATATTTTCCTTTTTCACAATAGGTAAACGAAAAGTGTTGTCTAAGAAGGAAAAACCAACACTGATGCATATCTAAGATGTATGCAAGGGAGCTGTCTATAAATGATATCGCCCATTTTTTCAACACAAAACACTTTTTGTCGAGAAAATTCACAATTTGATGAGCCCCGTCTCCTCCTCTCCACCTCAAAGCATGATATCGCACTCCTTGCTACCTCGTGTCACAAACTGTCACAATTTGATGACCGGGGAGGGGGGTTCGTCGCCCCTTTAAAGTGTGATATCACACTTCTTCTTACGCCCTGACACATATTGTCACGATTTCATGAACCCCTTTCTTCCCCCCTAATTAAATATTTTGCTCTGTGAATGGCAGCACAGAATAGCATTTCATCATTTGTGATGTCATCGGCAAGAAATGTAAACAATGAAAGCGCACCGATTTAAGTAATTTTTTAAAAATATTTAACTTAAACAAATTATTTAAAAAATGATTAGATCCTATGTTTTTAAGCATGTTCTTTCAGAAAAAAAAAAATTCTTTTCAAGCTTTGGAAACGACCCCATTATTAGCAGCACTTGAATTGTCTCTTTATATTAAAAAAAGGTATGTCAAATGAAATTCTGAAAGGAAGTCTGTGGCGTGCCTGCCTCCAGAAGACCCCATAGCACCTGTAGCCTGCAAATGTTGCATAAAATTACTTCGAGCCCCAGTGGTTTGCACTTGGGGTTTTGTTTTTTTAAATTTCGAATTAGTTTTTTTCTAATTAATGTTTCAATTTCAAATTTCGCGTAAATTGCTTATTAAAGTGGTGAAACTTACTTGCACATATTAAAATTATATATCGTTAGAAAGGGTGGGATTTTCCGCGTTCTACGCACTTTCAATGCTTTAAGTTAATTACGGCGGGAGTTATTTGCTAATTAGCTCGAATTTTTTTAGGCTTAGCTGAAATTTAGGCACTACTTTCTTCATTAAATCTATGCGTAAAAAGAGAAGGAATTGCCCCACACTTTTCTTTTTGACACCACTGGAAAGAGCGGCTTTTTTTACTCTAGTTCCAACTCGACCTATGATCGAAAAACTAAGCTTCTATCTCCAAAGGAAAAACAATTACAAGCCGTTTTAATCAAGTTCGAAAAATCTCAGCTCCATTAAAATGATTGATGCTTTATTTTAGCGTTGCCATAGTTACGTCTTTTGGATTCGCTTGTTTCTTTTTTCTTATTCAGAAACTTCAAGGGCTTCGATTTTAACGTAAAATCTTAGGCTCAACTCAATTCAAGCCCTGAGCTAAAGAGCAAAATATATTACAAGAGACCACGAATATGAAAGCGACTTCTCAAACGTACAAAACTGCAGTTCTGCAATGCTCATGAGCCCCTTAGCTCTTACGGCTCTGCAAGTTGGTAAAAGTTATTTTGAAACCCGGGGAAGGGGTGCTTTTTGTTCCAAAGAGGGAACTCATAATGCATTTTTGATCTGTTTCTTTCCAATTAACGATTTAAATCTTTACGAATCAAATGAGATTGCGAAGCAATCTTCGGGGGCTGGTGAGCGCCAACAAGCAGGGAGCGAATCCCCCCAGTTTATGAAATAAAATATTATTCTTGGCCAATCTGGAAAAACCCTAAATTTTGCTGTGGCAACCCTAGCTCCGCAACATATGAAAAATCAGATCCAAAATGGCTAAACTTAAGCTGATGAGTCGGCCTGTACTGTCTGACCATTAATTACATGGAAAGGTTAATATCCGGTTTATAGGCGGAAATGGAAGCATCTATTACTTTGCAGGGGTGAGAGTTTATTAGTCACAGATGTGCGCTTTTGCCTATTTAGACGCAGTGTGCAAATGACAGTTCGTTCAACGAATCATTTCTTAAACCTAATCTGTATTTAATCTATATCCTCACTACAAAAATTAACTGATACATTTTTAACAACATAGTTTTGCGCATACCATTTTGATTCTACTTTTCCTGACGAAATGAAAACAGTGTATTTTCTTTTTGTTGTTTCCATAGAAACTGTCATAGACTAATAATAAGAAGGCAACCCTTTTGCTGGTCATAAACCAAACCATGTGACTGGCGGATATCCTAGCAACAGCGGGCGTTGATCGTAGCAGACGATCAACGCCAGCGAGAAATAAAATAAATAGAATTGATGGAACACGGAAGAATGATCTTTTATGGAGTCCGATTAGTAAATTTGTTATTCTAAGTTGTAAATAGTTTGTTAATATAGTGAGTTTTTCGTTTAGATTGTATTGCGCATTTTCTTTAGTCAATTTCAATAACTCTCTAAGCAATTAAAGATGCAAGCGCCCGAAAAGAATCGGCAAACGGTGAGATTTTTACCTACAATTTCAATTTCCGATTAGTACATTTTTGCGTTAACGCAAAACGTTTACGCCATTGCGTTCACGCCAACGCTAACGTAGCAGTTCCAAATGAAATAATAGTTACTGAAAACTGTGGTCAAAAATTAATTACTAATGTCAAAATAATGCATAACTAAAAGAAAAACAGTTCAAACTCTGCACCTGGAAAAAAAATAATGAAAACACGTCATGTGGAATGCCAAACTATAGATAATGTTGCCATCTGGCAACCATGCTGCCAAAGTTTTCGCCGAGCCTCCCACCAGTCACATGATTTATCCATGAACCAATTTTTTCATCAGCAAGTCTGGGAAAGCTCGGTCTACTGTTATTATTAGTCTATGGAAACTGTTTTTTTCCAATCTTTTTCAACTTAGAGAATGCAATAAATTAATTAAACACTAGTGACATTATAAAACGTGGGAATCAAAATCCCGTCGCTATTTTTCCTTCTCCCTGCTACATTCATTCAGATGGAATCGTCTTAACTTGGCCAATTGCCAAATTACATACAATCCGTGGTCAAACGGTATATATGGCGGCTCTACATAAAAGATAACAATGATAAATTACTCACGCGATGCACCAGATGCAGAGGAAAATGATAAACAATTTCATCTCGATGTATCGATGTAGTTCGGACCTTGTGTCTCAGTGTGGCATTTCCTTCAAAATATATATAACTGGATATTTGTGTGCATATGATTATTTAGTGCGACTGGATGAGCGAAACATGACGCAACTGATCAAGATTAAATTTAACGTTTTATGTTGCGAAAGGTGCGAAATCGTGGAAAGATTTTGCAAGCTGTGATACATAATAGGCTTTTGAATAGTGCAATCTAGTTTAGAGGAAAACAGCTTGAGGTGGAACGAATTGCTAAAAAATTCTTGCTAAAACCTCGATCAATGTTCAAAACAACAGAAATATATATTCGTACCGTCATGTTAACAAAGGTATCCACTATTTTGAAAAGCAGAAGGAAAACTAAAAATAAAAAAAATTAATTTGAATTTTGACATTTTGAATTCAAAATGTTTTTCGCAATCACGAGTGTGTGTATGTAGGCGTGTGTGTTTGTGTCTGGGGGTATGTGTGTTTATGTGTATGTGTGTGTAGGCATGTGTGTTTGTGTCTGTGTGCTGGCATAAGTGTGTGGGTAGTTGTGTGTATGGTGTATGTGTGTAGGTGTATGTATGTGTGTGTACGTGTGTGTGTGTAGTTGTGTATGTATGCGCGTGTGTGTAGGACATGGATGCAACCTGAAGACAGCTTTCGCTAGAGGAGCAGCGTCGTGAGGAGCCGGTGTGACGGTGGTGGCGCGGAGGGTGGCGGTGGGAAAATAAAATGATAGGACGCCAAAAACAGTCAAATGAAAGCAATAAGCAGTCGTGATTGCTCAATAAACAAGAAGTTCCGTCTAGAACTAGACGAGCCTACTTTCCCGTATACCCATACTACTTTCTAGTACCTGATCAATATTCTCTAAAATAGCTAAAATCGCAAATTTTTTCAAACATATATTTTTTAATATTTTAAGCTGATTTCTAGGAATAAAATATTCCTTACTTTTCTTCAAAAAAACGAACAAATAAAATAGCAGCACCTTTTAAACAAAGCAGCTAATACACTTCTTTCCATTAAAATTTTTTTTTAACAGCTTTCAAAACGAAAAAATAATAATAAGTTCATTAAAATAAATACATCATATAAAAAAAAAATCGTTTCTTTTTCCCCTGTTGCCGAAAATAATTTTTAAACGAATTAACGCACTTACCAAAATAAAAAAAAACAATAAAATGTCAACTTAAAGAAATAATTTTCATTGTAAAAAAAAAAAAATCGTCTGCGCATATTTTTCGAGTTTATTCACCGAAAACTAAATACCTAAATTAAAACTTTAGCGTGAAAATAAAAACAAATCATATCAACAATAATTATTTCACAGTTAAAACCATAGCAGCGGAGTCGGAGTCGGAGTCAATCTCATTTTGGGATAAAAGAGTCGGAGTCGAATATCCAAGAATCGGAGTCAGTCATTTGTCCTCCGTGTATAAATGTTTGCCAAAGCTACGAAGTCCGAGTCGAAGTCGGGGAGTCGGAGTCCGATTAATTGTCGGGAACAGGAGTCAGAGTCGGTGTCAGGTCCCCCTAAATTCTCGGAGTCGGAGTCGGAGTCGGGAGTAGGTCGTCAAGAGCTATTTCCAACAAAGTTTGTTTGAAGTAAATCCGCCTTCTAGTACGGAATCTACATTGACTTTCAGTTTCCCCGTAGGCGCTAATGTTAAGGGATTTGAACTGTTCAAAATTGAACGGAAAATTGTTCAAATCAAAAAGATATTTTATATACAAGTTTTTTATCAAAAGCTTTTTCCTACAAAGTTTGTTTGAAGCAAATTCGCCTCACAGTTCGGAATTGCTTTGAATTTCCCCGTAGGCGCTAATGTTAAGTTTTTTTGAACTGTTCAAAATTGAACAAAAAATAGTTCAAATCAAAAAGTGAAATATGGGAATGAGGTGTCCTCGCCGAGATCTTTCGAACAAAAAAAAGTTTGTTCGAATCGGACTATTCATTCAAAAGTTATTAGGGGGGGGACAGACAGACAGACCGACAGACAGACCGACAGACAGACAGACCGACAGACAGACAGACCGACAGACATTTTTCCCCATCTCAATACCCTACTTTCTAATTTTTAATTTTTCAATATTTATTTAATTATTTTATTTATTTTTGACTTTTTTTTGTTTTTCACGATATTTTTAAGATGCATTAAGCCTTCTTTCATGCTTTTTTTCTTCTTTTTCTGACTTTTACTGGGAAAGTAGGCTAAAAACGAACCGTAGAAATAGTAAGTATTCTAAAAAAAATTAATGCAGAAAAAAATTGTTATTGCCTGAGACATCTTTTGGAGCAACGTCGTCTTTTAATTGGTTGAAGCAGAGTAGAAATGCAACTAACATTATTTTTACTTACACTTTTTAAAATGCGGACTTAGAGAATGTACGGATTCAGCCTCAAGTTTGAATAATTAATTCTTCGAAAGAGGTTTTTGTGATGCTTTCCATTCCCAGAACACTGTAGTAGACCCTCGTTTTACGCGGGGGTTACGTGCCACGGAAATGCCGCGTAAATCGGAACCACGTAAATTGAGACCTAATTAGTGTTAAAATAGGGGTTTGGTTCCGTAGATAACAAAATACTTCATTCTAGTGATGACTATAATTGTATCATAAGTTTAATGTGTACTTATGTCGATTTCTATGCACAACATGCATAAAGAAAACATAAATTAATTTCGTGTTCTGTTTATAAAGAGGAGCTGGCTACAATAGTCTTTTGGCAGTCATTAAGAATTTTTCTCTGTAGTTCTTTGCACAGCATTAACGGATCCATGATCACTTGCGTCATTTCCATGATACAATCTTCCGTCACTTCCATGATACAATCTTCCGTCACTAACAAATCAGAAAGATCATTTCTAATGTCTAGGAATGGCTCAACATTTTCAATGTGAACGTTTTTGGTTGTGCGACACCGACGTCGGTATCCTCGTTGGTTCTACTCCTAAAAGCTCTTCTTCCAGTGAATTCTGAACTGTGTGAGCTCAATAACTTTACTTCTGGAAAGAGCTTTGGAACCAATTACATAAAATGTCTCCAGTGCCCCAAGTTCGATGGTTAGCACGCCAAAATGCAGTTGATTACGCGTAATCTGCAATCTTTAGGAGTTTAGGCTTTGAAAGAGGGGAAAATGTTATCTGTTTACATTACCGCATCTGCGTAAAACCGAAATTCATCTGCGTGAAATAAAATAAAATAAAAGTGTCGAATCTGAAACCGCGTAAAATAAACCCGCGTAAAACGAGGGTCTACTGTATTCGAAATGATCTTTTATTGATGAAACTAACTCATTAATGAGCGGTGGTGCTGCAAGAAAAAACAAATAGCAGATACAGATGGAGCACCTTATGCTGCCGTGCTGACCACAAAAGTCGTATCTGCACTTTTTATCGAAACTAAGTGTCGGTAACATCGTGGTCCTTTGTCACAAATTTCGCCTAAATACAACGCTTTACGTAAATCTTACGAATCTTTGCTAATACCGAAGTCGCAATTATATTAAGCTATAATATTGTAACACAACCAAAAACAAGTTATCTTTTTTTACTAGTAATAAAGCTGAAAGTCTCTCTGTCTGGATATTTCTCTGTCCGGATCTCTCTCTATCAGTATCTCTGGATGTCTGGATCTCAGTGACGCGCACAGCGCCTACACCGTTCGGCCAATGTTCATGAAATTTGGCACAAAGTTAGTTTGTAGCATGGGGGTGTGCACTTGAAGCGATTTTTCGAAAATTCGATGTGGTTCTTTTTCTATTCCAATTTTAAGAACAAAATTATCCTTAGACGGACGAGAAAATTACGGAACCATAACATGGGTACCACCCAAATGGCTAACACTGGTGACAAACAACTGGTAACAATGGCACAAATATTGAAAAACGCTGCAAGAAAATATAGTTTGTCAATTGCAGCAACCAGTGCTACAACAAATACACGCGAGGGAAAACGCTAAGAAAAATGGTAGGAAAAAATGCACAGAGAAGTTATTTTGGAAGTGAAAACAAAGTTTTAGAAAAATCAGAAAGTGCGGAAGGAGGTCCAAATCAAGACGAAGTTTTTGACAGAGTTGCCGATCTTAACAGCGATATGAATGTTTCTGCTGCGAATTTATATGCACATCCAAACTGTATAAGTTCTTATATTCGAAAGTATGAGCGAGAAACAAATACACAGTCTGTGGAACATCTAATCATCAAAATTTCGACTGTTTAAACTGGCAAATGAAATATTAAAGCCTCTTTTAAATGCTGGGCATGGATTTATTCTTTCAGAAATAAAAGAATTGATGCTCAATGCTCTCAATGCAGATGCAAATGCATTGGTTTATATTAATGAAATAAAACTATTTCTCGTAACAAGTATAATGAAAGGATTCTTTTCTTTGCTTCCGAAAGAAAGGATGAACCTTTCTTGTATTTTTCTAGTCATTTATTTCCAAAAGTACTTGCTGCTGCTATTTGCTTACAAGAAGCTGTGAAAATTGCAGAATGCATCTTTTGAAAATCATTGTAAGATGTTGATTTTAAGAGTACAAGAGAAGTTCTGCGATGTGACTAAAGATGGTTCAGGATGCTCTTGGCTCAAAGAATGAGGAATAAAGTCAAATAATGATTCAAACGCTACGCACAAATATTGAAAGCAAATGATTCAACGGTCACGGAAAAGTGCCGGAGGAATTGCAGGGCAGACGATAAATGTAGTTTGTTGCCGAGTGGCATTCATGAAATACTGGTTAGCGATTGCCTATAAAGAAAATGATGTGGGACACTCTCACAGTGATCCATTAAATGAGAATTAGGAAGACTACGAGACACATTGCATATCATTAATATTTCATGATACTCTAAGCTAGTATTAAAGAATCAACTTTAACACGGTTACAGAGAATTGGAAATAGTAAAAGAAAGGGAGAATGGATTAAAAATATTTTAGCTCATGACTTGTTTCCAATGAACTCTTTATGTGATGGTGATTCACCTACCAAGCTAGATATTATCGTTGCACAATTGCAGAAATATCTGTTGCCAGAACATTTTCTATTCAGCGAAGTATCACCGATAAAAACTGCCCTCGTTATCTATTTCATGTCACAAGTCTGCTAAATAAAGAAAACTTTTGCAGAGGTTATCAGCAATGTTCTGCACAGATCCATTTTTGCATGTTCTTTTCATGAACTTCATGTTGTGTTCGATAGTTATTCGCAGCATTCTGTGAAATAATCTGAAAGAATGAGAAGAGAAGCAACGAAAGGCAAAATAAACCTTGCTGTATTTAACAGAAAAAGAACAGTATTTATACAAGTAGAAAAAATTCTGGTCTTCAGTATCAAATCAGGAAAATTTACAGTAACTAGCACGCAAGGAAATAGAAGAAACTGTCCGAAACTGCTACATTTTCAGCGATTGCAAGCGGTTCAACAGTTAATGGAGAAGCAATCTGCAATAATTTTCATAAGAGATTTGAGACAGATCATTGAAGAACTCAATTAGAACAATTCGTTAGAAGAAGCGGATCTACGAATTGTTCCACACATAGACTGGTTGATAAAAATGGTTTAAAAAGAGTGGTTTGCGGCATGAAATGATACAGGCGTCCGTCGTAGTGCAATAACATGCGATGCAAACACAGATAGTAACCTTCTTTAAAAATAACTAAGCTTATTTTTTTTGTTTATTGTGTTGTTGAAGAAACATGTATGTGATGAACACGAGTCTAAAATGAGCATTTTGGATTATTCATTAATTTTTGTACACTTTTTAGTAACTAGAATATTCAACAACAAATGTCAGAGATATCTTCACGTAAAATCGTGGAAACAGCTAGAGCGGTTTTTATGACATAATTAATACATTAATTGACTTCCTAAACTCCAAAATCTGCAGTTCAAAACTAAAAGTAAATTTGTAGGTACTCCCGCTTCGAAAAACGTAATGAGCAAGTGAACCAAAATGGCCAGTTTCTTTTACGGCCTGTAAAATTATTTCGCGTAGGTTTCCACATATCTACCCAAAATATTCTCATATAAGAACACCTACAAGTTCTCTGGACCTAAAAAATTTTAAGGGCATACATTGTGGTGCCAGGACTATAACACTGAAGTTAGCTTCCTTGTATCCTTAAAACAATTGTATGCAATAATTTGCCACTTTTCATTCCTTATTTTTTTAAAAATCAATCTTGATCTGTATTTGTAAAACAGAATTAAAATCCGCATTTATTAAGGGGTCTAAGGACCCTTAACGTTCAAAATGTTCGATTTTCTGGAAAAAATATATGTTATGACGAATTTAATTCTAAACAATTTGGTGCCTTATTTATTACCATACGGCAAAAAACTTTCAAAGTTATCGAAAAAATGCGTATACTTGCCCCATAGAGATTTATGTTAACAGCATCTGTTGAATCCTCTTTTTCTCAGGTTGCATTTTCTCAGGTTTCTCGTTTTGCGCGCATGATATCTCAGAAAGTTTCTTATTTATTTCCTTAAAACTTTTTGTGCATGCTAGTCTGGTTTAGTTTTATGATCTGAAACTAAATTTTTTTTTATTTTTTAAAAATTATTTAATTTATTTTTGAAATTTTATAAGTTAATATCAAAATTTTCCAAACTTTTGGGGAAAATATTTTTTTATTTTAATATTAACTTTTATTTTTAGTTAAAATTTAGGTTCAGATCATAAAAATAAACCCGACAAACATGCATGAAAAGTTTTACGGAAATATATTAGAAACTTTCTAAGATATCATGCGCGCAAAACGAGAAACCGACACTTGAAAAAAAAGAGGCTTAAACAACTGCTGTAAACATAAATCTCTATGGGGAAAGTTTATGCATTTTCACGATAACTTGAGAAGTTTTTTACGTATGGTAATAAAAAAGGTATCAAATTGTTGAGAATTAAGTTATGCATAACATATATTTTTTCCAGAAAATTGAAAATTTTGAAGGTTAAGGGTCCTTAGACCCCTTAAACATCATACTTTGGATTAAATTTACCTTAGGCAGATTTTTAAGGGCTTTCAAACGCCTCAAAAACCGAATGAATAGGACGTTTCTTCGATTAGATACTTTGAAAGTAACGGTTTTCTTTAAAATTAGAATAAAAATCTTGGAACACATCTTATTTACAACAAAAGGCACTCTATGTCCTTTTCTGCATATTATATCCTTAATTATATACTATTCTCAACGCCAGGAGGAGCAGGATTTTCGATTTGTTCTATTTGTAACGCGTTTTTTAATCCGATTATTCCTGGCAGAGAATTTAATAACCAAAAACAAATCCGCATCTGCGTTGATTGATGAACGTTAGTGAGAAGGGGGCGGATTGCCCTTTCATCTAAAAAAACGCATTTGAAAACTATTTTTTTTTCGTTCCAAATGGTGCTGGTTCCTTCAATCGAAAGTACCACTTTTAATCCCTAAAACTGATAGAATAAGCAAAAAATAAATAAAAGAAGAATTTGGAGCCAGAAAAAACTTTTATTTTCCCAACAGTTATTTTGTATTTAATTATTTTTTTAATGTTCGATTTTTTTAACTAAGGCATCTTCTTTATGATGTCACAAGTGATGTACTTGGCGCGCTACTCCATTGCCGCGCTAAATGTTTACAATATGCTGTCGACCGCGTTGCCAGGTTATGATAATTTGCGCTGTGCGGTAAAGACAGCAGTAAATGGCATTTCATCACTTGTGATGTCGTGTGCAGAAAAATAAAAAAAATTAATTTGAATCTGCCCACCGATTAAAATAATTGTTAAAAATTATTAAACTTTGTCAAATTATGTAAAATAAATGGTTAAATCCTATGCTTTTAAAGCATGCTCTTTCAGAAAAAAAAACTTTTTAAATTTTGGAAACAACCCCATTATGGAAGATTCATTCACTGATCGGACTTTCCGAATTTCCATATTGCGCGAGTGCATTTTTTTTTTTTTTTTGAGCAACCACGATTGCTTATTGTTCTCACTTGACTGTTTCGATGTCCGATCATTTTATTTTCCCACCGCCACCCTCTGCAGCATCACCGTCGACCGGCTCCTCACGATGCTGCTCCTATAGCGAAAGATATCTCCAGGTTGCATCCATGTCCTACACACGCGCATACATACATAACTACACACACACGCACACACACACATACACACAAATACATACACCTACACACATACACACAACTACCCACACATTCGTGCCTGCACACAGACACAAACACACATGCCTACACACACATACACATACCCCTGCACGCACACACAAACACACACATATACACAAACATATACACACAACTACCCACACATTTATGCCTACACACATACACATGCCCCCTACACACAAACAGAAATCCCCCCCCCACACAAACACACACGCCTACATACACACACTCGTGATTGCGAAAAATATAATTTGAATTCAAGATGTCAAAATTCAAATTAATTATTTTTTTTTTGCCTAAACAAGAGAATAAGCAAGCAATTAGATGGGCTATTGAAAGTTTTTTATTCAACTAAAGCAAAAGAGTATTTAATTTTAATTTATTTTTTGTTGTCAGAGTCTGAAAAATCATCACCAGTTCTCTCTACGACTTCTTTTCTGTGGAGGATTTGATTTCGTCATAGGATGAATTTTCGAAGTAGTTATCTTCACAGTAGATTTCTCTTTTTAGAATAAATGGCTAGAATATATATTTATATAAAATATAGTGTGAAGTCTTATCATTTCTATGAAGAACATTTGCTTCGGCGTTCTTCTGAGCACTTGGTAAAAAATTTCAAGATTTTATTTGGGGTTTATTTCAACGTTGCTAAAGGATCCATACCTTATTCATCATGTTCAGTCTCAGAAACAGGAGATTTTCTTGAATCTTCAACTGCAACAAATTTAGAAGCTTGTTTTTCCCAAAGACGAATGGCAGTAGTTGATACAAAACGTTTCTCTTGTAAATCCGAGCTTGAACTGATCGCTGCGGCTTTTAAGATAATAATACTTTGTAGCCAGTGTTTCCAGGTGCTGTTTTTTTTTTTTTTTTTTTTTTCATCGGCTGTTGTTTCGATCTTTAAAAATCTTAAGAAGACACGGAGTTAAATGAATTTTTTTTTTGAGTGGAGTTGAGTTCTACGGAAACAGATGTCTGTTTCCTGTTTGTTTCAAACGTAGTAAGTTTCAGGTTAAATGTGCCACTTTTTTTTTTTCGTTATGAAAGTCCGCCGATAGTTAAAACTCTCAGTTCATTTTTGTATAACATTTAGTTTTGTCATCGGATAAATTGGCAAAGCAGGTATCTCCCCAATAGACGTTTTCTTGAGGAGCAGCTGAATCATTTGAATATATAGCAAAACTATCAGATGAAGTCTTAGCAATTTGTTTCGAAGAGTAGTTCCTTTGGAATTTTTCTGAACTGTTACCTTCAATGGGATCCACTTGGGATTTGTTCGACTCTGCTAAAGAAATCCTCCATACCTTCTTCAATGTCCGTCTCGGGATTAGAAGATTTAAATTAATCTTCTTGTGCAACAAATTTAGGTACTGAGTTTGTCTGAAGGCTAATTGCACAAGGAGATGCAAAAGGTTCTCTTCTGAACAGCCAAGCTCGAGCTTGATTTCTGAGGGTTTGAGGATAATACAATAGTGTCACTAATTGTTTTTTTTTTTTTTTTTTTTACCAGCTGCTGTTTTGATTTTTCACTGTCAGAGTTTTAAGAGGTATCAGAGCTTGATGACAGTTTTTCTTTAAAAAGGCGTTTTTACATGCTGTTTTACAGAAATAGTTGTTACTTTATTGGTATTTTTTGTAGTTTTTACTTTTCAGATAAACTCGCCCTTTCGGTTTTACATAGTCTGAGTCCCGAAAACCTCTACTATACTTGAAACGCTCGAAATTCGTTTTTACTCAAAAAAATTAGACTGAACTTCCAAAGCTGTTATCTTTCTTGTAAGCATTTTGGAGGAACTGATGAACATGACAACATTCTGATGATTCTACTTCTGCAACAAATTTAGAAAAAAGGGTTGCGAAAGGCTAGTTGCAAAAGTAGATGCACAATTTTTTTTCATAAACATCCGAGATTGAACTTGGCACCTGTGGTTTTGAGGATGATCCACTCTTGTCATCAGTTTTCCCTATTGTGATTATTTATAACCAATTTTTGGGCAGATATCGCATTGCCAGAATTTCAAGAGGTATCACAGCTGGATGACTTTGCTTTTTAATTGCTGTCTCTTACTTTTCGTTTTCAAGTGTAGTATACCTTCAGATAAATGGATCCATTCAATTTTGCATTACCAGAGTCCAAAAAGTCGTTACTACTTGGAACGCTGTGGTTTATTTTTGCCTGAAGGTTCAGTTTCGTCGCATGATGAATTTTCAAAGCAGATATCTTCCCGGTAGGCCTTTTTTTGAGAAACTGACTTTAAGACCAGGAACTAGCAAATTTTGATACTGCAAAAGATTTTGATAGTTGTATGGCCAAAAATTTACTTGCAGCATTGGAAGCGAAAGCGTTTTCAGCTAGTTCCAAAATCTAAAAGTAGAAAGTTAATAGTTTTCTTGGAAAGCGATCAAATGTCCTATGGAAGTCATTCCAGATCCTTCATGATCAGACTCAAGATACTTAAAAAGTTCCCAATGCAAAAAATTTGGATAGTGGTTTTGGCCAAAGACGAGCTGCAGCAGTAATTACTTAAGGTACTCATATGAATCGGAGCTTGAGCTTGAATCCTGTGAATTGGAAGATAATTCAGTTTTTCCAACAGCATTTCTCACTATTGATTCTTTTTCACCAGCTATGGTTTTCATCATGAATTGTCAGAAGCTGGATAGATGGTTTTGTTATCTTTGCGAGTGATCGCTATTTCGTTTTAAGACTAGGAACCAGCAAATTTTGATGCTGCAAAAGATTTTGATAGTTTGGCCAAAAGTTTGCTTGCAGCAGTGAAAACGAAAGGAGTAATCTGGTTCCAAATTCTAGAAGAAGAAAAAAAATGATTTTTAGCTATACATGTAAATTGATGCACACTATTATTTGATTACACTGAACGAATCAAAGGTACAGAGTAATGATTTAAAAAAAAAAATCATTTTTTACACAAATTGTAGAATAAAAGAATACCAAGAAAAATATTTCTTTATACAATATGTTTGTTTATGTATGTTTGTGCTAGGAAGTTAAAAAATGATCGCACTAAGGCTTAAAGTTCAGCGGAATTTGAAATATTTCGTACATTTTCTTTTTTTTTTATGTTTTTTTAAAAATCTCAAAAATTCAAGTCTCTTGCCATAGCAGAAGACATTAACTCAGAGTCACGAAATTTCGCACTGTAGTTAGTATTAGGGAGTCACAAATTCTCCGCACTAAGGCTAAGTGCTCTGAAAACATTCTTTTTTTGTGCCCATCCTGATGCATATATTTACGCACATTTAGACATCCCAAAAAAGTTTTTGAAGATTAACTGAGGAATCGTCTAAGTGAATACTTTGACTGCCTGTGCATTAAAAGGTACAGATGCACGCGTGCAGAGATGCCATAAAAACTACCCAACATTCATTCAGAGGTGGAATGAAAATTAAAGCCGAAGTTTGAGGAAAAAGTTTGTTGAAAGTACAATAATCACGTAACTATGTAAAGCGTGTTTTTTAAATCTGCAGTAGCCACAGTATTTGAAAATGGTTATTACTAAAGACTTAGTTAAACTTTCTTATTTTATTAAGATTGAAAAAAAAATGGCAATGCATTTTTGCTAAGGTGTTTTCTTTTTTAACACTGATCCCCTTCCTCCTAGAATTTTAAATGACGGACCTGGTTCAAGGATTGGACTGATGTCGTCGATGTGATTAAAAATTCGAAGTATTGTAGCGTATTAGGTATGTAGCTACTTTGTAATGTGTCACTCTTATTCGAGGACTTTTATGTAAAATTTTGAAAATTCAGACCTCATACCAAAGCAGAAAAATTTAACTCCACAGGCTCGAAATTTTAGGCAGCAGTTTGTGTTAGGAGGTTAAAAAATTATCGCACTAAGGCTTAAAGTTCAGAAAAAAAAATATTTTGTAAATTTTTCTTTTCTTTTTTTTTTTGATGTTTTTCTAAAAATCTCAAAAATTTAAGTCTCTTGTCAGAGCAGAAGACATTAACTCAGTCACGAAATTTCGCACTAGTTAGTGTTAGGGAGTCACTAATTTTCCGCACTATGGCTAAGTGCTCTGAAAACATTCGATTTTTTCGGCATACCCTAATGCACTGACATACGCACATTTAAAATTCCCAAGAAAGCTTTTGAAGATTAACTGAGGAACCACCTAAGTGAATATTTTAGCTGCCCGTGCGTTCATAGGTACAGATGCACGTGCAGAGAAGCCATAAAAACTACTCAACATTCATTCAGAGGTGAGGAAAATGAAAATTTAAGCCGAAGTTTGAGGAAAAAGTTTGTTGCAAGTACAAATTCTTTACTATGTAAAACGTTTTAATTTTTTTTAAATCTGCAGTAGACACAGTATTTGAAATGGATTATTACTAAAAACTCAGATAAACACTCTTATTTTATTAAGATTAAAAAAAAAAAATGTTGTTGCACTTTTGCTAATGTTTTACAGAAAAGGAAGTATTGTATTCGCAAAAAAAAAAAATGTTCCCTCAAAAATCGACCTTCATTTCCATTTTGCTCACCCCCGAATGAATATAGAGTTTATTTTTCGACTCGACCACACGCGGATAAGTGCCTAAGAACGTATAGACGCCCGAAACATTCATTTTGATGATTCCCGAGTTAATTAAGAGTTTTGTCGTGACGTCTGTATGTACGGATGTGCGTAAGTATGTCGCATAACTCAAGAACGGTATGTCCTAGAAAGTTGAAATTTAGTACGCAGACTCCCAGTGGGATCTAGTTGTGCACCTCTAATTTTGGTTGCATTCGGGTGTTTCTAAAGGGGTCTTTTGAACCTTTTTCGGGGGGAAATCATTGGTAATTTCGATGCACACTCAAGTGGTATGATAACTTGGCAGACACTTGGCGATGTATCGCCAGTCTTTTGGTCGCCAAGCTTTGTAGCCAACTTGGCGACAAATTTGGCGATTTTTTAATTTTTTAAAATTCTGGTTACAGTTTGACCACTGTTGGTGAAATTTAGAGAACTAAATATTGAATCACATTAAAATTGCAATAATGGGAGGGGGGGGGAATTGATGCAAAAGGAAGTGATGTGATGCTTACATACATCAGTGTTTTTTTAAACACATGTCAATAGAAAGATCTCATATGACTTTTTCTGATCGTTCAATGGTGGAATCGTGCCGTACAAAACTTTTAAGCTGTGGTATTTGTATGTTAATGTTTTGACATTTGCTTTGAGTGATTTATTTAAAAAGCAGTGGTCCCTCCATTGGTCACTGCATTGCTGTTTCAAGATTGCGTTGAGGACGACGATGGTGATTATAAACAATTATACTTTCAGTATAAATAAAATGCTTACCTTAAGTCAATAAAGATTGGCACGCTTTTTTAAGTGGGTCGCATCCACTAGTGACATCCAGATAGGTCACTTCAGAAATCCGAAGATCTTTTTAAGGATCCCCTTTTTGGTTTTTGGGGCTGGAAGTTCCCAAACTCCGTTTTGATCCACCCAGGGTTGGAGTGGGAAGCGTTTAGAAACGCTTTTAGCTTTCTTTGGCCATTTGGTCTGTTTGACGAGTTTCTTACGCCTGTGGTGGGCAAAACCGTCAAATTCCAATTAAATTTCTTCGTCCGAAAAGCGGTCGTAATAGCGGAAAATATATTCAGTAATTTCCGAGATGTCCATGATTGCTGAAAAGAAAATGCGTGTTACTGAAAATGTATAACAGTGTGGGAAACACCGAGTTTAGAACCACAGAATAATTTTGATTTTTGTACGTTATAAAAAATCATGTAGTTATTTTCACTTCCTCTTCGTTTATCGCTGGCTCAAGTGCGCCAGATAAGGTCAACCTAACTCATTAAAACTCTCAAATAAGTAAAACTCGAGTGTCACTGGAATACTGCACACGTATCCGCCGTGTTACCGGAGAGGCCAACATACGCCATAGCTTCACGGTGAACTTGATTAAAACTAAGGTCGGCCCGTTGGAAGTGAAAGAAAAACTGAATTTCGATAATTTGAATTCAGATTTTCTCTTTTTCTCTTGATGAATTTATAGATAATTTTGGAAATGGCATACAGCACTTCATTTTCGGAGAGTTACTGGGATTGTTAAATTTGATTTAATGACCTTCTTTGTTAAGATTGAAAGCATGTTTCCTTTTATCTCAGAGAGACTAGGGTGCCCTTGGACACAACGACATTTGTTTTTCAATTAGTTGGATGTAGGTACAGGGTTCGTACGCTCCTTCAAAACTCCTCCAATACTCCTTCATTTATAAAATTTTTTTGAAGGGCCCTTCAAACGCCTTCATTTTGGTTTTAACTCCTTCAAAACTCCTTCTTTTTTAGTTCCAGACTACATAATCTTCCTCTATGACAGTAACTTAAAATACTTCGATTGACAACTAACTTCGCCACAAAGGCGATTTTAATGTAGTAATTTCGTGCATTTATTTTTTTCGGTTTACAAATTGATCATAAATATTTCATAAAAGTTGAAGGTGAAAATTTTATTAGAAGACTAAGACATTTCATAAGTGAAGTAAAACGTGCTTAAACGGTGCTTGGCTATTTTTTTCAAGTTTTATGATGATTGTTTTTTCCTTCACCACACTCTCAGCAGCAAAAGTCAAGTTGTCCAATTATTATTTAAATATTTAAAACTACATAAGTAAATGTTCTACATTAAGTGATTGCGTTAAAAAACAATTGTTCAGTTAATTGCAGTTATGATATTGTAAAAAGGGTCATCCACAAGGGATGTCATACTTTGAGGAGGAGACGGGCTCATGAAATTGTGACAAGGGGAAGAGAGAGGGTGACAAAATTGACATCACGCAGTTATTGTAACAATATGTTTGTAAAAAATATGACGTGACAAGAGGAGAAGTTTGGGGTGAAGTGGGACACTTTGTGATAAAGGGTGCTGATGGTCAAATATATTGAAAAAAAAGTGTGACATCATTTAATGACACTCCATTAGTACTCCTTCAAAATCTCATTTTACTCCTTCAAAACTCCTTCATTTTATTTCTGAAACTGAGTACGAACTCTGCCATCTGTTTAGTAAGAAAAGTAATGTTTCTTAAATACTTCCTGATGCCGAAAGTTTCCACATTTCTTTTTTCCGGATGGTAAGTACATATCTTCAATAATAGCTTAATAGTCAATGCCGTGGTCGTCGCTCTCGTTCTGTTATCAGATTAAATCTTTGCAAAAATCTCAGTCTACGAATGTGGAGCACTTCAAAACTCTTAGAAATACACCAAAACGTCTTCTACGCTGACAAACGTAATTAAAATTCCTCAACCATTAACATTATTCCTAGTAAAATATGGATTTTCAGCGCGCGTATAAAATATGATTAATCTTAAGATCTATTAAGATTAGTCTGGTCTTATTAGGCTGGAAATCATGAACTTAATTATTTTCGCAGTTGAAATTGCATTGTACACATTGGTTGGAAGAAATTTATATGCATTATGGATTTAGTAAGCATTGTAATCGTATATATCCTCGTGTAAGATAAACAAAAAATGTGTTACGGCTATGGATAGGTCTTGATTATAAATGGCTAACAAAATTAGCAAATCTAACTTCTTGATAGATTCGATTGTAAAATTGAATGACCATGTTTAAAGAAAAAGACTCAAAATGAGACTTTAAATCGGTTCATGTTAAGTTTTATTTTGGTGCATCGTAAGAAAAAGTAAATTGTTTATAGCCTGTAAAAGATTATGAGTTTAAACAATTTTAGATTGATTTGCAATATTAATTGAATCATGTTTAGATCACAGATTATATACATTAAGTTATCAATTAAAAACTTTAAACTCAAAATAAATCTATAACAGGAAAAATTGATTTCAGATTGAAATAATTTGAAACAAAAAAATAAACCAAACTTAATACGATTTTTTTGAGCAATCACGATTGCTTATTGCTTTCATTTGACTGTTTTTGGCGTCCTATCATTTTATTTTCCCGCCGCCACCCTCCGCACCATCACCGTCCACCGGCTCCCCACGATGCTGCTCCTCTAGCGAAAGCCATCTTCAGGTTGCCTCCATATCCTACACTTACACGCATACATACATGCACGTACAATCACACCCAAAAACGCATACACACAAACACATACACACACAAACACACACATACATACAGACACCTACACATACACACACACACAAAAACATACACACATATACACACAACTACCCACTCATTCATGCCTGCACACAGACACATATGCCTACACACACATGCACCCCCCACACACACACATTCATACACACACATGCACCCCCCCCACACACACACATTCATACACACAACTACCCACACACTTATGTCAGCACAGACACAAACACACATGCCTACACGCACATACACATACCCCTACACACAAACACACACGCCTACATACACACACTCGTGATTGCGAAAAACATAATTTGAATTCAAGATGTCAAAATTCAAATTATTATTATTATTTTTATTATTATTATTATTATTTTTTTGTAGCAGTTGTAACATTTTTGAGTCGATATTTTACCGTTGATTTACATATACTATTGCATCATACTTTGCTCTTCACGGTAATCCTTTCGACGCAGAATCTCTCTCAAACATTACCAAAATGGTAGGTTGACTTACCTTAATAGAGAAAGTTTTCAAAAATCAAGAAATAGATCATAAAATCCTCACTAAGATCAAACGCTACAAGCAGACCTCGATTTTTTTTCTCAAAATGACTTTACAACACAGGGCAGTAAAAAGTTGTTTTGACAACAATACGTTCTCTATTGTTGTTAAATGAATGAAAATAAAATATAAATCGAAACAATAATTTGCTACACATAAAACATTGTTGGAAACTTCAACACCATCCAACAATGAATATCATTTTAACTGCTCTTTATTGTTAGAAAAATGTCCCTGCTGTTTTCTGTTACATTTGAAACTTTAAACTTCCCAATTTATTGTCTTTCTATCATTAATCTATTTAGAAGTTATAAGATCGCCGTATTCGAGATTTTTTCGAAATAAAGAAAGCGTTTAATTATGATTTAAGCTCATGAAATAGGATTATAAGTTATTTTAATCAAGTATTAATAATTTTGGTAAACGCAAGAAATGATTTAGTTACCAAAATTTTATAACAAATTAAAAAAAAAAAAAGTCGCTAATCTATACAACCTCATCTATGAAAACAAAAACGTATCGAATGACACTTGTCCTCCATTTTTACTTCCTTTTACAAAAAAGGAAGTATTGTATTCGTGAAAAAATTTTCACTCAAAAATCGGCCTTAATTTCCATTTTTTTCACCCCGAATGAATGTTGAGTTTATTTTTCAACCCGACCACACGTGGATATATGCCTAGGAACGTACAGACACCCGAAATATCCATTTTGACGATCACCGAGTTAATTACGACGAGTTTTCTCGTGACGTCTGCATGTACGTATGTATGTGCGTTTGTGCGTATGTCGCATAACTCAAGAACGGAATGTCCTAGAAAGTTGAAATTTGGTACTTAGACTCCTGGTAGGGTCTAGTTGTGCACCTTTTTTTTTTTTTGGTTGCATTCGGATGCTCCAAAGGGGGTCTTTTGCCCCTTTTTTGGGGAAAATCATTGTTAATTTCGATGTAAGCTCAAGTGGTGTTATAATTTGGCGGACACTTGGCGATATATCGCCAGTCCTTTGGTCGCCAAGTTTTGTCGCTAAGTTGGCGACAAATATAGCGGTTTTTTTCAAATCTGGTTTCAATTTGTCCACTGTTGGTGATGTTTAGAGAGTAAACTATTGAATCACATTAAAACTGCCAATAATGAGAAAATGACATTAAATTGGAGTAAAAGGAAGTCATGTGATGCACACATCAGCTCGTTCTTAAGAAACCCCCCCCCCCTATTTTTTAACTTTCTTCTGTACCTAAAATGTAGTTTCTTCTAAAAAAGGACATATTCCCTTTTTATTTTCAACATAAGCCAGTTGCGGTTAACGGCGTGTTATGCGCACACAGTTACCTTGAAATATTAAGCGACATAAACATCGGCATAGCACCATCCATGTTGAAACACAGCTGAATTTTGTGCCATGTTCTAGCAGAGATGTGTGGCCGCGAAACATTTGCGAGAACGTGGCACAGAATTCAGCCGTGTTTCAACATGGATGGTTTTCTGCCGATGTTTTTGTTTCCTAAAACTTCAAGATAACTGCGTATAACTAAAATCCCCCTCATATTTCCCTCGGGGGGATAAGACCTTTCGCCCTTACTCCTGCTTCAGCGCATACAATAGCGAATGAATGGGGGGGGGGGGGGCTCGTCTCCAGGGACCGATTTGTACACCTGGGTGCCCCGGGCACTGTCAAGTATGGTGCCCCCCCCCACACAAAAATATGAAGGTAAGAGTTGGATATTATTTTGATAGAAAGAAAAGTTTAAAATATCTATTTCATACGAAAAAAGTTAATAACTAAGAAGTTTTGCAAAAAAATCATTTAATATAAATCTAAAAAAAATTATGGTTTTCATGTTAGAAATTTTTTGACAGTCGCAGATGGAAAAACTATGATACAAATGGTAAAGATAGATCATAATGTGCTTTCTGCGCATCAATGATTCTCTATATATTTTCTCCTTTGTTTTCTTGTAGTAAATTCATCTATAATGTCCCCATAATCAAGTTTTAGGTCAAAAATTCCTTCTAGTGATAACAGAGCTAATAAAGATAATTTACCATCAGAAATGAGAGTACGCAAAGGACACTTAATTCTCTTCAATAGCGAAAATGATCGTTCTCCGCAACAATTGGCTAATATGCTTTCATTTAATAAAAACAATTGTCAAATGACAAAATTTTTTTTTTCCTTTAGTTCGAGGTTCCGAACACTGGTCCCTAAAAAAATTGAGGACAGAAATTTGGTGCCGCCTTTAATTTGGTACCCCGGGCCCCGAATGCCCTTCCGTAAATCAGTCCCTGCTCGTCTCGCTCCCACTGGTCTAAGGAAAACACGCTGGACACTTTTAGAATCTCTTTTATTTAGTACTAGTGGCACCCGCACGGCTTCGCCCGTAATAGAAAAATTAAAGGTCTTTTGGTTTGCCTGTATATTTACAAATAATGTATGGTGAATTTTCTCGCCAATTGGCTTGTACCGACGTTACAGTTCCACGTTATGATCATTTCGTGTCTCGCCAATTGGCTTGTGCCCATGTTACGGTTCCACGTTATGATAATTTCGTAATTTATTCGTTCATCTTATGATATTTTTTTTTCTTAAAATTGGAATAGAAAAAGAACAAAATCGAATTTTTGAAAAATCGCTTCGAGGTGCACACCCCCATGCTACATACTAACTTTGTGCCAAATTTCATGAAAATCGGCCGAACGGTCTAGGCGCTATGCGCGTCACAGACATCCTACAGACATCCTCCGGACAGAGAGACTTTCAGCTTTATTATTAGTAAAGATAAGGAAGAAGACTTCACCTTCACTCACCAGCAGTTTAGTTTCAATAATTACGACAGGTGTGTTAAAGGAGTTTGTTAACTTCGCGAAATGATTACGCTCAACGCCAAGCGATAATTCGCCAAATGATCCGCCAAGCGAATACGCCCAACAAGGGTTGTAAAAAAATTGACGGATTTCTACATCAATTTGGCGAATAATTGCTTGGCGTTGCGCGTAATCATTGGGCGATTTTCGCTAGCGCAAGGCTAACGGAAAAGTACCAGAGTTTGCTAATCATTCGATCCTAATTACTTCTCTCGCAGTTAGGATTTTTTCTTGTCCCATTCAAAATGCAACTCCTTGTACATCGCAAATGTTAAGGTCGATTTCGTTTGTTTAGTAAGAAAAGTAATTTTTACTTCCTCTTACAAAAAAGGAAGTATTGCATTCGCAAAAAAATGTTCACCCAAAAATCTGCCTTAATTTCCATTTTGCTCACCCCGAATGAATATTTGAAATTTTTTTTCCACCCGACCACGCGTGGACATGTGCTTAGGAACGTACAGGCACCCGAAATATCCATTTTGACGATCCCCTAGTTAATTACAACGAGTTTTCTCGTGACGTCTGTATGTACGTGTGTATGTGTGTATGTATGTCGCACAACTCAAGAAAAAAATGTCCTAGAAAGTTGAAATTTATTACGCAGACTCCTAGTGGGGTCTCGTTGTGCATCTTCCTTTTTGGTTGCATTCGGTTGCTCCAAAGGGGGTCTTTTGTCGATTTTTGGGGGGAAATCATTGTTAACTTCGATGTAAACTCAATTAGTGTTATAATTTGGCGGACACTTGGCGGTATATCGCCAGTCTTTTGGTCGCCAAGTTTTTGTCTCCAACTTGGCGACAAATTTGGCGATTTTTTTTATTTTAAAAACTGGTTTCAATTTAACTACTGTTGGTGATATTTAGAGGGTAAACTATTGAATCATATTAAAACTGCCAATAATGGGGAAATGACATTAAATTGGAGTAAAAGGAAGTCATGTGATGCACACATTAGCTCGTTTTTTTTTTAGTTGCTTGTTATTGTTGTTTCACGAGAAAATAAATGAGTACATACTGCAGGAAATGGATTTATTATTTAGTATAAGAACATAAAAGCAGGAGTGTTTTTGGGAAGCGCTGTTGTAATCAGCTGTTGGTTTTCCTGGAGACTTCAGGCCTCTTGAAAGCTACAAAGATAAGAATTCAATTGTTAGAGAAAATTTGCAAAGGAATGAACCAAAACAATCTGAAATGAGTTTATGGTTTCATTGAGCAGAAATTCAACAAATGAAATAAAAAGGAGTTTTCGAAGAACGAAATTTCTTTCATAACTTAACAATAAATTGATGACCCCTAAAGTATTCTGAAATGAATAAACGGTTCAACTCAAATTTGCAGCGAAAACTTCATTCCTGTGTTTTTGAGTCACATGAGTTTTCTTCGCTTCTAAGCAAAAACACAGCGTTAAAAAACAGAAGCTAATGGTGATATTTTAGTGTTAAAATTTTTTAACAGACTTCAAAAAGGAGGCGGTTATCAGTTCATACCGTATGTATGTTTTTTTTGTTTGTTTGTCCACTCACAGCGTCTCACTTACTGAACCGATTTTGATGGATTTTTTTTAATGGATAGGGGATGGCTCAGCTTAGGTCCCATTACTTTGTTTGACCATATTTCTTCTATAGAAAAAAAGTTATGGGTAAAAAACAGTAAATTTCATGTAATTTCCCTATTAAATGATTAAATATAAAACCCATTGTTATAAAGTTTTGGTGCCATACAACAGTAACATTAATAGTAATTGTAATGATAATTTTGAATGAAGGCTTCTCTGACGCAAGCATCAAGTTTCTTCAGAGTTATTGCTTTATAGTCGGGGGAAACCTAAATTCGAAGCGAGATAATGCTGTGATTAAGATCTGCTTAGGCCTTCACAATGCTACCAGGTTAAGTTTGCCTCAACTATAGTTTAGTGTTTTTATCGTTATCAACTGTGCCAATAACAGATGATCTGGACTAAGTAAGGAGATACAGGGTTGTATCACAAGCAACTTGTATGCTGTGAAATGTACATTAGTTAAGGGGAAACGTAATATTTAAATGGTTATAATTAAATTAACACACTAATGAATTTCACAGAGGAACAAGGGTAATTTTTTAGCGGCAATCGCTTAAAGTTTTAAGGCATGTTTATAATATTCTTTAGTATGGAGTATTTTTATGAAAAAAAATAAGGTGAAGTTTCGTGATGGTAACTCTTACTATTTCTGAAATGTTTACACAAAAAAGAATGAAATAAAAAATTTTGAAAAAAAAAAAAAAAAAAATAGAACCGACTTCAAAAGTGCTCTAAAAAGTGAAAAATAATTTTATTCTTTAAAGACCATCGATAATATTTTTAAACATAATTTTTGAAGTTGGCGCAAAAAAGATAGACAAAATCATTCACAACCATATCTCAGCTACAACTATAAATTTAAACAGGCCCAGTTTCTTCTCTACCTTATACATTATGCATTGATAACAGCATATTTTAGTAACGATATAAATGTTTCGTTCCTAACTTTGGATGTTTTCTGAAGAAAAAAATAAGAACGAATCATATGGTTACACTGGATTTTACTTTTTGTTTTTGCGCCAACTTCAAAAATTATGTTTAAAAATATTATCGATGGTGTTTAAAGAATAAAATTATTTTTCACTATTTAGAGCACTTTTGAAGTCGGTTCTATTTTTTTTTTTCAAAATTTTTTATTATCATTATAACTAATCGGCGTAGGCCAAATATATTCTGTCGATTGATCGGTAATCTCTCAGTTAACTGCATCCCTAATATATGTAAATGTCAAATTAATGCGTAGGGGTTTTATTAACAATTGAATTTACAGTTACTGCTTTTCATTTTTGCTTTTGGCAACGATTTCGAGGCTTTTCCCACCAAAGAGGATACTGGGATCTATAAAGTATAGTATAAGCTTATCAAAAATAGATTTCTGCACATGCGTACACGCTTGTATTGATGTTGACTTTCTCGATCTATTGTGTGAAAAATCACCTACCTGGCAAAGAAATCTTTAATCTTAAAATGTGAGCGGTACGATTACTTACAAAAACTTCGTGAGGAAAAAAAATTATATATTTTTAAAGTGTGGTGGGGTAAGGTAGTCCATGGGTTAAACTGGTCATACAGCAAATAAAAGGTTAAACCTTGGACATATGTTTGTTAAATTCTTAGAATTTTATCTGAAACCACAGCTTTATGCTCATTCTGGTAGAATAAAATTATGCCCCAGAAAGTCCATGTTTAATATTAAAAAAAAAAAGAAAAATCAAAATGAAAAAAAAAAATTGAATTTTGACCTCTTGAATTCAAATTATGATTTTTGCAATCACGAGTGTGTGTGTGTATGTAGGCATGTGTGTCTATGTGTGTGTGGGGGGGTATGAGTGTTTGTGTGTGGTGGGGAATGTGAATGTGTGTGTAGGCATATGTGTTTGTGTCTGTGTGCAGGCATGAGTGTGATGAGTGTGTGGGTAATTGTGTGTAGGTGTGTGTATGTCTAGGTGTCTGTATGTATGCGTGTGTGTATGTATGTGTTTGTGTGTGTATGTGTTTGTGTATGTGTGAAGGTGTATGTATTTGTGTGTGCGCGTGTGTGTGTGTAGCATATAAATGCAACCTGGAGATGGCTTTCGCTGTAGGAGCAGCATCGTGAGAAGCCGGTCGAAGGTGATGCTGCAGAGGGTGCTGGCGGGAAAATAAAATGATAGCACATCAAAACAGTCAAGTAAGAACAATAAGCAATCGTGATTGCTCAAAAAAAAAAAATAACAGGTACTTAGATCTAGAAGTATTTTGCATGCATTTCAGAATAAGATAAAGTTTGATCAAAAAATGTAATTTTTTTCCTTTGCTTTTAATTAAAAAAAAAAAAACATTTTTTCAGAACTTGCTTTAGAATATTATCTTTGTGTAACACAAGAATTTTGACACTGCATATCGTCCCCTCAGTAAAACATCTAGTCCCAGGAATAACACTTAGATGTCCTACTGTTGCTCTGAGGTGACGATGTGCTTTCTTCAACAAATCCCTAGAAAAAGTTAGAGCCATAGACTAATAATAAGAGTAGACCGAGCTTTCTCATTCTTGCTGATGAAGAAAATTGGTTCATAGATATATCATGTGACTTGGCGAAGACTTTGGCAGCATGGTCGCTAGATGGCAGCATTATCTACAGTTTGGCACTCGACATGTATTTTACGACAATGTGTTTTCATTAAAAAAAACTTCCAGGTGCAGAGATTGAACTGTTTTTCTTTTAGTTATGCATTATTTTGACATTAGTAATAGTTTTTGATCAGTTTTCGGTAACTTTTACTTCATTTGGAGCTGTCGGCGTTGGCGTGAACGAAATGGCGTAAACGTTTTGCGTTAACGCAAAAATGTACTAATCGGTATCTTAAATTGAAACTGTAGCTAAAAATCTTACCGTTTGCTGATTCTTCTTGGTCGCTTGCTTCTTTTATTGCTTAGAGAGTTATTGAAATGGACTAAAGAAAATGCACAATACTATCTAAACGAAAAACTCTCTATATTAACAAAATATTTACAACTTAGAATAACAAATTTACAAATCGGACTCCCTAAAAATCATTCTTCCGTGTTCCATCAATTCTATTTATTTTATTTCGCGCTGGCGTTGACCGTCTGCTACGATTAACGCCCGCTGTTGCTAGGATATCCACCAGTCACATGGTTTGGTTTATGAGCAGCAAAAGGGTTGCCATAGCTCGGTCTACTCTTATTATTAGTCTATGGTTAGAGCCGCTATATAGACAGGCCGACGCATCAGCTTAAGTTTAGCCATTTTGGATCGGATTTTTCATTGTCCACTGCTTGGGTTACCACAGCAAAGTTTCGGATTTCGCCAAATTTGATGAAAATAATATTTTATTTTATATACAATTCACGTGCCGCTAATAATTTCTTACAGTGAACAATCACCAACGCGATAACTCGCCAGAAAAGACAACCACTCAAACACGCGCTACGATCCAAAAAGGCTGATCTTAAGGGGTCTAAGGACCCTTAACCTTCAAAATTTTCGACTTTCTGGAAAAAATATATGTTATGCATATTTTAATTCTGAACAATTTGATACCTTATTTATTACCATACGCCAAAAACTTTTCAAGTTATTGTAAAAATGCGTAAACTTTCCCCATAGAGATTTATGTTAACAGCAGCTGTTTAAGCCTCTTTTTCTCAGGTGCCGGTTTCTTCGGTTTTCTCGTTTTGCGCGCATAATATCTCAGAAAGTTTCTTATATATTTCCGTAAAACTTTTCATACTTGTTTGTCTGGTTTATATTTAGGACCTGAACCTAAATTTGTTTAATTTTTTTAAATTATTTATTTAGTTTTTGAAATTTTACAAGTCATAATCAAAAATTTCCAAAATTTTGGGCAAAAATATATACATTTTTTAATATTACCTTTCATTTTTAGTTAAAATTTGGGATCCTAAATATATACCAGACAAACATGTATAAAAAGTTTTACGGAAATATATAAGAAAATTTCTGAGATATCATGCGCGCAAAAAGAGAAAACCGAAGAAACCGGTACCTGAGAAAAAGAGGCTTAAACAGCTGCTATTAACATAAATCTCTATGGGGAACGTTTACGCATTTTTACAATAACTTGAAAAGTTTTTGGCGTATGGTAAAAAATAAAGTATCAAATTGTTCAGAATCAAATTATGCATAACATATAATTTTTTTTTCCAGAAAGTCGAAAATTTTGAAGGTTAAGGGTCCTTAGACCCCTTAAGCTGATGCGTCGGCTCGTATATATAGGGGCCTTAGATAACGTAATCGAGCATAAACGGTCGCGACTATCGGCATAACCCCAAGGAATACCAGCAGCACTACCAACCTCAACTTCAGCGATTTGGTGGAAACCAAGGAATGCCGGGCCTGGGTATCCTGAATTGATAACCAACAGCATCATTAGGGCCTGGATAACCAGCAGCACCACCATATCCGCCATAACCACCTTGGAACGGATAACCACCGCCACAGCCTGCACAGCCAGGACAGACCATTTGACGGCGGACTCTGGAGTGTCCTTCTTTGCCGACATCCTCTGACGCCATCATCGGTGGGAACCTAGAAATCAAATTAATATAAAGTCCATATACACTGTAAAAAAAACTGTAAAGTTTTAAGAAGTTATCCGTATTTTTTACAGAAAAAAACTGTTAGTAATAAAATACAGGATTTCTCTGTTTTTTTGAATCTGTAACCGGTTATAAGCGTTAACTGTTACCATCGCCTCACCGCGTATTTTGTTTTTCTTCGAAATTTCGCCCACCTGTTTGGATTTTGATTCTCGTGCTCGAGTTTTTTGATCTTATATTTATTTAAAGCGAGTAAGTCTTAAATCGTTTGCAACTTCCATTTAATTGCATCCTAATCAATATTTTATTATTATGTTTTTTTTTTTGTCATCTGTTACAGAGGCATATTCGGAAATTTATCTTTGTATACATGTATTTCGTAGTAGTATAGTAAATATTGAAATGGATTTATAAAAGTATAGTTTCATTGTTTAATCTTCATAAAATAATAAATCAGCTTGAGGAAATAATAAAAATACGTAAGATTTCTGTAAAATAAACGGAAGAAAACTGGCGTCCTGGCTGACAGTTTTTTTCCGTAAATTTTACAGATTTTTTTTACAGTGTATCGAAGTAGCAAATTACCGGAAAAAAATTCGATATATAGAAATTTCGATTTATAGAAGCGATCTTATTTTATCGTACAAATCTCCTAAAACACTATAATTAAAGCTAATTTTCGGGTATAAAACCCAATTTCTAATTTATACGAGCATCGGATTAAATGAAAGTTGAATAAAATAATAGCTTAAAAAACTGAAAAAGCACGCTTTCGTAGCAAAATGAACTAAAAAGTGAAAAATAACCTTTGGATGATAGTAGTTGACCAATCACTTAATTTTTATGCAATACAAAAAAGCGTGGGGTGCTGTCTATTTACATTTTTGCTTGGGCAACAAATGGAAGAAATTCAAGACAATTGATAAGAAGCCCCCCCCCCCCCCACGCTTTTTTGTATTACATTAAAATTTAGTTATTGGTCAACTACTATCATCCAAAGGTTATTTTTCACTTTTTAGTTCATTTTGCTACGAAAGCGTGCTTTTTTAGTTTTTTAAACTATTATTTTATTTTTCTGTTTTTTAGTCTTATGTTGGAGAATGATCAGGTGACGAAATTATTGATAAAACGAGTGCGAGGTAATATCTTAAAGTTAAGACAAGGACTCCCCGATGGGAAGCTACTGTGAGTCATCGATGTATGTTTGCGGAAATCATATTTATATTACTTTGAAAATTTGAGATGCATTTGAATAAAAGTTTTGTTCAACAATGGTCTGATCAGCAATGAATTTCCAATGGAAGGCTTACCTAAATTTTGGCATGAAAGGAGTTAAAAACAATTATATTTCATGTTCTAATTACCTTGGAACATTGGAACAAAATTTGTCTGATGCAGAAAAATGAAAGGTTTTTGTAGATATTTTTAAATAATTTTTGCGAGCATTTTTTAATGTCTTTTTTTAAATTTTTCCTTTTTCACATTGTTGGATTTATGCCGAAATATTGATTAAAATTGAAGGAAACTAACAATTAAAAGAGTTAATTAATTAATTTGATTATAGTATATTGCATTGTCATCGGGTTTGAGGTCGCGTGCCAAATTTCAAAAGAATCCGATCGCAGAAAGTGGGCGAAATTTGAGCTGCAAGATTCCGTTACAAGATACATACATACATACAGGTAAAGCTAATAAAAGCGTGTTAAAAATAAAAAATCAACAGAAATTACATTTTTGCGCCGTCATACATCTTCATTCTTCTGCAATTCACTTGATTTGCAACATTAGGGGGGTTTCGTTTTGACAGTGTAATCGAGAGAAAAGTAAAAAATCAATCTACTTAACTTGAATGATTTTTACTGAAGCTAAAAAGACTAGGAATGACAATCAACAGACAAAAAAGGGATAACTTGAAACTGATTTTACAGTGTTACTGGTTACAACTTGGATTTGAAATGAACTTGAGAGAATTTATGAACTCGAGAACGGAGCAACGACCTATCTACACAGCCCTCAACCCCAGATTCCTTATGAATTTCGTAGCAACCTTTTTAGTGAACATAATTTTCTCCCCTAATTTTCATTTTTCATGAGACAAACAGTCTGAAGTGGACAAAAAAAATCTCAGAATGTCTCGAAAAAATTTTTCGATATATAGAGATTTTTTCGATAAATAGAAACAATTTTTCTATGTAATGAACATAGAAATTTGCTGAAATTCCGATATATAGAAAATTTCGATATGTGGAAGTTCGATGTATGGAGGTTCGACTGTACCGTCATCCGGGATGGTGTCATTGTTGCACGGACTGAAGGCCCATAAGTCCCCAAATTTTTACAGACAGAAGCTACTTTTATGATCAATTCTTTCTTTGATGGTTTGGCAACTCAGATCAATGTCTTCCAAAGAAAGTTGCATAAAAGCTTCGAGTTGAACGAATTTTGTTGCGTGTGACATGCGCTTTAGGGTTGCATTAACCAACAGATACGAGCTTCCGTCATTTCGCAAACCAATGATCGAAATCATATGCTGCATACACCTTACGTGAAATACACCGCCAGCTCAGTCATTTCCAGCCGAGGACTGCAGTTTCGTGCTTATTAGCACTCATCAGCCCGGCATAGGAAAGTGACTAAAGGGGGGTGAAAGGGCGGTGTATTTCACGTATTTCCGCTTTAGCCCTGGCTAATGGGCGGTAATTTACTGAATATACCTTGCCTCGCGTTCAATCTTCGAGTTGAACCGAACCATTGCTTCGGTCGCTCGTCTGGTCTGCTTATTCTGTATTAGCTACCAGTTTGTTTGGCACTCTTGGCTTCCTTAAGAGGTTTTCCATCTCCAGCTCAGTCACTTTCCTATGCCGGGCTGATGAGTGCTAATAAGCACGAAACTGCAGTCCTCGGCTGGAAATGACTGAGCAGGCGGTGTATTTCACGTATTTCCGCTTTAGTCCTGGCTAATGGGCGGTAATTTACTGAATATACTGCATACACCTTGTCAGTCAATATTGTGGCAGCCTGCTGACAGCATAAATGGAGTAACATAACAAGACTGAGGCAGCATTAATGCAAGATGATTTGTGTTGCGTATCAACCTTTATGCAGTACGATGGCAAGATAGTTAACCCTCGTTTATCGCGGTTAATTCGTTCCAGACTAGACCGCGAAAACTAGCGCATGAAACTTACTTTACGACAACTTAAATAGGTTTCTAACATAGTTAGAGCTCCCTAGACATGAAACAGCATCCTTTACCACCATTACATTTGTATATATTACTTAATAAAGGGTGTCCCAAAATTAACGCAAGATTTGAATTTGCCTCCATTTTTGCAATAAATGGTTGGCAACCCCGAAAAAAGAACAATTTGACAGCTGAGAGTTTAGGGTAATCAAAAATGGAGTGTTATACGATACAATAACACGCTTTCATTATTGAACAATTGTTTCAAAAATAATGAAAGTGGAGGCCGGTCAAGCAGTTACTGTTATTGGCGCTCGGTATCGCAAGACGGTAATGCACGGGTGGTTGTGGGCTTGTCGACATAGACCTTTGAATTCAAATAACCCCATAAGAAGAAATTTAAGTATGTTAAATCACACGATCTAGGGTGCCAATTCCGATCACCGAAATGAGAGAGTACGCGACTAGGAGATGCCCTATGCAGTCATTGAAATGTTTCACTCTCTCTAGCTGTATGGTACAATAACACCCTATTTTTACTAACCCTAAACTCTCAACTGTCAAATTGTTCTTTTGTCATGGCTGCCAACAATTAACAGCAAAAATAGTGGCAAATTCAAATCTTGCTTTAATTTTGGGACACCCTTTATATTGCACAAAATTAGACGAAATATGTATCACATTGTTAATCATTGAGAAACAAACTACACCACACAAAAGAAGTTCTTACAATCTATCTGCTAATCTATGAAAATACATCAACTAGTTCGACGATGAATCAATTGCCAGTTAGGGACCGTAAGAGCCCCCGTTCTTCCTCTTTACATTTATCCTCATTAAAGGTATTAAGTGTACACCGTATACAACTTACAAAGCTAGTACACTGTTGAACACCATTTATAGATGCATTTACATCCCCTAGTAATAGTAGTGATTTATACTTTCCATTTGGTGTTTAACGGTTAAAATGAGACAGCGATTGATTCCCTTCACTTTCTTCGGTGATTTTATACCTCCACTCCCTCAACTAGTACAACTAAACGCCTCAGAAGAGCTCAGCTTACTTAAAAAGGCATACATTGTTATTCTTTTGTAGGAAAAAGTTTACACGAGCGCATGCAAAAGGCTAGTTACTGAATTTGAAAAAAAAAAAAAAAAAATAACCCCCCCCCGAAAAAACCGTGAAGTAGTGAAGCCGCGAAATTTGAAGCGCGAAGTAGCGAGAGATGAATGTATTTTGCTTACTAAGCTTCAACCAACAAAGGCCTCATACCGCATTGATTTGAACCTCGTTCAGATACCTCAGCCGCCGATCAAGACCTTCTTCAAATAGGCTTCAGACAGGTTGTGGTGTAATGTAATTTCAGAGGAAGAGGAAAGAAAGTTTCCAACAAACACGATGAAAAATTACTGTCATTTACAAAGCTTCAAAGCAAGTTATAGGTTACGGTTTTTTTTTTTTTTAACCTTTTTCATCCGCCATTAGACAGTGGCTGCAGCGCTCCCTATAGTTTATTGGAGTCGCGAATTAAATAAAATTGAATTTCTGATTCAAAGCAGACGACATTTTTGGGAAGAAATGTAATAAAAAACAAGCATGAGAAGAAATTAAAAAAAAAAAAAGAAAAAAAAATCTTTCTTATCGTCTGTTTCATAATGGGGTAGTTTCCCTTCAGTAAAAGGTACTACTTTTAGTCATAGAAATTGATAGAATAAGCCAAAAAAATAACAAGGACCCAGAAAATATTTTCATTTTCCCAACAGTTATTTCTTAATTAATTTTTTAAAATGTCCAATTTTTCAAACAGGGCGAGGTCTTTAAGACGTTACAAATGATAAACTTAGGCGCATTTTTCACTGCGTTTCCACGTTATGATAATCAAGCAGCGAATTAAAAATTGCCTCTATGCTTGCTATTAACCCTATCGTTGCCAGTACACTTGAGCAAAGATGCGAATTAAATATTGCACTCTTCTGAATGGCAGCAGTGAATGGCATTTTATCATTTATGATGTCATCGGCAGAAGCGTTAAGCAATAAAAGCGCACCGATTAAAGTTTTTTTTTTTTTAAATATTAAACTCAGTCAAATTATTTAAAAAATGGTCAGATACTATGTTTTTAAGCATGCTCTTTCAGGGAAAAAATACTTTTAAAATTTTGAAAACGAACTCATTATAGTTTGTGGAAAAATGAGTGAAAACTTTTTTTTTTAATCTTTATCTTTACTAATAATAAAGCTGAAAGTCTCTCTGTCTGTCAGGATCTCTGTGACGCGCATAGCGCCTAGACCGTTCGGCCGATTTTCATGAAATTTGGCACAAAGTTAGTTTGTAGCATGGGGGTGTGCACCTCGAAGCGATGTTTCGAAAATTCGATGTGGCTCTTTTTCTATTCCAATTTTTAAAACAAAATTCTCATAAGATGGACGAGTAAATTACGAAATTATCATAACGTGGGACTGTAACATGGTCAAAAGCCAATTGGCGAGAAAATTCACCATACATTATTTGTAAATATACAGGCGAACCAAAAGACCCTTTAGTTTTCTATTACGGGCAAAGCAGTGCGGGTACCACTAGTTTTGAATAAAGGATAATAATTGGTAAGCTGCAGTAACAAAACTTGCAGAAAGTGTAGAGCGCTAGATCTAAACTGGAAGAATCAAGTTAGAAGAAATACTTTGCAATCGGTTCAACAAACTGACTAAAAGATAAACTTAACTTTTAAGCACAAAGTAAATTAAACAATTTAGCTGTCTGATGGCGTTTGTAGAAACATCTCTACGATCGTGAAGAATATGAATAATACGTTTATCTAAATTTTAGCTAGATTTAACCAGTGTCAAAACTTTATTTTTAACATATTGGTTCGTTTCGTTCTGAGAGATCTTCCGGTGTTTTTTTCCCGTCTGGGGGCAAACCCACAAGTGGGTTGTTTGTGGGAGGGGGGGGGGGCGCAAAGGGTGAGGAACAATAAAAGTGCAGCCCCTTTGAAACATAAAGAGTCTAAAAAATGAAGCTCCAATGGGGTCGTTCCCGAAATTTTAAAAGTATTTTTTTTCTGAAAGAGCCATGCATAAAAACATAGAATCTGACCATTTTTTAAATAATTTCACTAATTAAACTTAGTCATAGTGAAAATATCAATTTTCAAAACATCATTTAAATCGGTGCGCTTTTATTGTTTACGCTTCTGCCGATGACATCCCAATTGATGAAATGCCATTCACTGTTGCCATTCTCAGAGCACAATATTTAATTCCCTCCTTTTCTCACGTGTACTGGCAACGATAGGGTTGACAGCAAGCGTAGAGCGCAACATTTAATTCGCTTCTTGATGATCATAACGTGGAAATGCGGTAGAAAGATGCGCCACACCAAGTGCATCATTTGTGACGTCATAAAGACCACGCCTTTGTTTTTTCAAAATCAGACATTAAAAAAAAAAAATAATAATAATTAGAAATAAAGCGTTAGGAAAATGAAAGATTTTTCTGGCTCCATGTTATTTTTTTAGCTTCTTCTATCAATTTCAGGTACTAAAAGTAGTACTTTTGACTAAAGAAAACAACCTCATTACGATGTGCAGTAAAAAAAAATATATTGTTACGCTGCAGTAACAAAGCGTTGCTAAAAGTGTAGAGCGCTAGATTGAACTGGAAGGACAGAGTTAGAAAAAATACTTTGCGATTGCTTCAACAAACAACTGACTAAAAGATAAACTTAATTTTAAAGCACAAAGTAAATTAAACAATTTACCAGTACGACGACGTTTGTAGAAACATCTCTACAATCTTGAAACATGTGACTAAAACGTTTATCTAAATTTTAGCTGGATTTAACCAATGTCCAAACTTTATTTTTAATACTATTGGCTCGTTTCTTTCTAGGAGATCTTCGAGCATTTTTTCCCCGGAAGTGAATTGTGAGGGGGGAGGGGGTGCACAAAGGACGAGGAACAACAAAAGTGCAAACATAAAAAGAATCAATTATAGATCCAATGGGGTCGTTCCCGACATTTTAAAAGTTTTTTTTCTGAAAGAGCATGCTTAAAAATATAGAATCTGACCTTTTTTTTTTTCAGAAATATTTTGACCAAGTTTAATATTTTAAAATATCTATTTCAATCGGTGCTCTTTCATTGCTTACGCTTCTGTCCGATGACACTACAAATGATGAAATGCCATTCACTGTTGCCATTCACAGAGGACAATATTTAATTCACTTCTTTACTCGCATGTACTGGCAATGTTAGGGTTGATAGCAAGCGTAGAGTGAAATATTTAATTCGCTCATTGATGATCTTAACGTGGAAACGCGGTAGACAGATGCGCTAAAGTACATCATTTGCGACGTCATAAAGACCACGCCTTATTTTCAAAATCGGACGCTTTAAAAAAATTAAAAAATAACTACTGGGGAAATGGAAGTTTTTTTTTATGGCGCCATGTTTTTTTTTTCTCTCTTTTTTTGCTTATTCTATTATTCTATCAATTTTGTTTATCTTTATCTCTACTAATAATAAAGCTGAAAGTCTCTCTGTCTGGATGTAAGGAGGATGTCTGGATGTCTGGATCTCTGTGACGCGCATAGCGCCTAGACCGTCCGGCCGATTTTCATGAAATTTGGCAAAAAAGTTAGTTTGTAGCATGGGGGTGTGCACCTCGAAGCGATTTTTCGAAAATTCAATGTGGTTTTTTTCTAGAGCAAAATGATCATAAGATGGACGAGTAAATTACGAAATTATCATAACGTGGAACCGTAACATGAGCACAAGCCAGTTGGCGAGAAAATTCACCATACTTTATTCGTAAATATACAGGCGAACCAAAAGACCTTTTAATTTTTCTATTACGGGCAAAGCCGTTCGGGTACCACTAGTAGGTAATAAAAGTAGTACTTTTGATTGCAGGAAATCACCCCATTCCGTTCAAATGCAACGATTAATAAAAAGCAGGAACGTGTGCAACAGATTTCGACAGAAAATAATTGCAAGGAACTCACGTGATGCTGCAGACGATGAAGAAAATGAGAAACATTTTCATCTCGATGCAGTCCGGATTCACCCTGTGCGTCTGTGTGTGACTCTAATATGTGCACATAGATTTAAATCAGAAAAAACGTTACACAATTTGCGGAAACTGAATTAACGCATCTTAATGATGTTGCGTAATTCTGGATAATGCTAGCAATACTTGAATTTTGTTGCGAAATGACCGTAAGATTTATCGGGACCGATTGAGCAAGCTCTTGTTCATGATTTGCCTTCGTTTGAATTCTACAGACTAGTTAGGCGGAAAAAGGCTTTGATAATATTGCGAAACAAGTCACTCAAAAAAAAAAAAAAATAAATAAATAAAAATTTTGTGTTTACTTCCATCTACAAAAAAAGGAAGTTTTGTATTCGCGAAAAAGTTTTCACTCAAAAATCGGCCTTAATTTCCATTCTTCTCACCCCCGAATGAATGTTGAGTTTTTTTTTCGACCCGACCACACGTGGATATTTGCCTAGGAACCTACAGACACCCGAAATATCAATTTTGACGACCCCCCGAGTTAATTACAACGAGTTTTCTCGTGACGTCCGTATGTGCGTGTGTATGTGTGTATGTATGTCGCATAACTCAAGAACGGAATGTCCTAGAAAGTTGAAATTTGGTACATAGACTCCTAGTGGGGTCTAGTTGTGCACCTTCCTTTTTAATTGCATTCGTAGGCTTTAAAGGGGGTCTTTTGCCCCTTTTTGGGGGAAATCGTTGTTAATTTCGATGTAAACTCACGTGGTGTTATAATTTGGCGGACACTTGGCGATATATCGCCAGTCTTTTGGTCGCCAAGCTTTGTCGCTAACTTGGCGAAAAATTTTGTGATTTTTTTTTTGAGCAATCACGATTGCTTATTGTTCTCATTTGACTGTTTTGATGTCCTTTGATTTTATTTTCCCCCTGCCACCCTCCGCAGCATCACCGTCGACCGGCTCCTCACGTTGCTGCTCCTCTAGCGAAAGCCGTCTCCAGGTTGCATCCATGTCCTACACACACGCGCATACATACACAACTACACACACACACGCACGCACACACACATACACACACAACTACCCACACATTCATGCCTGCACACTGACACAAACACATATGCCTACACAGACATACACATACCCCCCACACACATACACATACCCCCCACACACATACAATAGACACATTCATATACACAACTACCCACACACTTATGCCAGCACACAGACAAACACACATACCCCCCACACACAAACACACCCAACTACCCACACATTCATGCCTGCACAGTGACACAAACACATATGCCTACACAGACATACACATACCCCCCACACACATACACATACCCCCACACACATACACATACCCCCCACACACACATACACACATTCATATACACAACTACCCACACACTTATGCCAGCACACAGACAAACACACATACCCCCCACACACAAACACACCCAACTACCCACACATTCATGCCTGCACAGTGACACAAACACATATGCCTACACACACATACACATACCCCCCACACACACATACACACATTCATATACACAACTACCCACACACTTATGCCAGCACACAGACAAACACACATACCCCCCACACACAAACACACCCGCCTACATACACACACTTGTGATTGCGAAAAACATAATTTGAATTCAAGATATCAAAATTCAAATTAATTTTTTTTAATTTTTAATCTGGTTTCAATTTGTCCACTGTCGGTGATATTTAGAGAGTAAACTATTGAATCACATTAAAAATGCCAATAATGAGAAAATGACATGAAATTGGAGTAAAAGGACAACAATTACAATACAATTTCAATACAATGTATTTTATTAATGTACTAGTGATACCCGCACGGCTTTGCCCGTAATAGAAAAATCAAAAGGTCTTTTGGTTCGCCTGTATATTTACAAATAATGGATGGTGAATTTTCTCGCCAGTTGGCTTGTGCCCATGTTACGGTTCCACGTTATGATAATTTCGTAATTTACTCGTCCATCTTATGATATTTTTTTCTTAAAATTGAATTGGAAAAAGAACCACATCGAATTTTCGAAAAATTGCTTCGAGGTGCACACCCCCATGCTACATACTAACTTTGTGCCAAATTTCATGAAAATCGGCCGAACGGTCTAGGCGCTATGCGCGTCACAGACATCCTACAGACATCCAGACATCCTCCGGACAGAGAGACTTTCAGCTTTATTATTAGTAAAGATTGAACAAATTCAATGATTGATCTCTTAAAAGTTGAACGTAGTGTGAAAAAAGTAATATATTTTTTATCCTAAAGTATGACAATAAAATAAAGAAAATTAATGTTGATTGCACTTAAAACTAAGTAGAACCGATTTAAGGTTTTACTCTCTAGGCATTATATACCTCTCTAGGTATCTTCTTTACTAATAATAAAGCTGAAGGTCTCTCTGTCCGGTTCTCTGTCTGTTTGTCAGGATCTCTGTGACGCGCAAAGCGCCTAGACCGTTCGGCCGATTTTCATGAAATTTGGCACAAAGTTAGTTTGTAGCATGGGGGTGTGCAACTCGAGGCGATTTTTCGAAAATTCGATGTGGTTCTTTTTCTACTCTAATTTTAAGAACGAAATTATCATGTGATGAACGAGTAAATTACGAAATTATCATAACGTAAAACCGTAACATAGGCACAAGTCAATTGGCGAGAAAATTCACCATACATTATTTGTAAATATAAAGGCGAACCAAAAGACCTTTTAATTTTTCTATTACGGGCAAAGCCGTGCGGGTACCACTAGTTACTAATAAAAAACTGAAAGTCTCTCTATCGGGATCTCTCTCTGTCAGGATCTCCGTGACTCGCATAGTGCCAAGACCGTCCGGCCGATTTTCATGAAATTTGGTACAAAATTAGTTTGTAGCATGGGTGCGTGCACCTTGAAGCGATTTTTTGAAAATTAGGTTTTGTTCTTTTTAGTGTCGAATTTTAAGAACATTTTACCGAGCAAATTGTCACAACGTGGACGAATAGATTACGATATTATCATAACGTAGAACCATAGCATGATCAAACAAATGAATAAAGCAAAATGGCGAAATATTCATCATGCATTATTCGTAAATACACAGGCGAACCAAAGGACCTTTTCATTTTCTACTACGGCCAAAGCCGTGCGGGTACCATTAGTTACGAAATAAAAGTGTATTGGGCTAATAAGAAACTTACCTAACATGGAACTTTTACGTGGAGGATGTTTAGTCTAAAACCATACTAGGCTTAACCTATCCTAATCGAGTTTCCATAGATTGTTGCCATGGATGAAGAGTAAAAGTTGCAAATAAAATGCGAAAGTAAGAATTTCTACCTCTTTCACGTGAAATAATCAGGGTTGTCTGGGGCTGAAAAGTGCCTAAAAGTTAGCAATTAACACTCATCGAGTTTCCGAAATATTTTTTTTTTTTGAGCAATCACGATTGCTTATTGCTTTCATTTCACCGTACTTGGCGTTGTGGCTCCTTTTTCAGCTTACCAGGGACACCAGCACCACCGCCCACCGTCCTCTGCAGGCGCACCTCCGAGCACTGCCTCCTGGAATCCGTTTCTCCTGGTCGATGCGTCCATGTCCTACACACACGCGCGCTCATACACACACACGCTCATACACACACACACACACGCTCATACACACACATACACACGCTCATACACACACATACACGCTCATACACACAAACCTTTACACACATGCACACACGCCTACATGCATCACACAGTTCTACGCACACACACAAGCATACACGCACGTGTGCCTACACATACACACACGCCTGCACACACGTAACCGCCCAGGAGGAAGGGTAAGCTTGGGGGGACAGGAGCTGTTTCTAGAAACAATAGCCCCCAATGAGTAAGGCCCTGTCGCAACTCGTAATTGCGAAAAACATAATTTGAATTCAAAATTTCAGAATTCAAATTAATTTTGAAAATTGGAAATTTTTTTTTTTTTAATGAAATGCAAAAGATGGAAATAAAACGCTTAAGTAACGTTGTCTACCTTTTCCGGGTTCCTAATCAGGATTCTCAGGAGGAAAAGGTTTTCAAAGAGGGAGATAATTTACCCCTCATCGAGTTTCCGGAAATTGTTTTCATAAATGAAGAGTAAAAGCTGTAAAAAAAAAAAGCGCTAAAATAAGGTTGTCTACCCTCTTCCGGTTCCTAAGCAGGGTTTCCAGAGGCTAAAAAGTCCCCAAAAACGAGTTGTATATTGTTCGAAGCCGTTGTTAGAACTATGCCGATTTTTATGCCGAAATATGTCCGAACTTTAAATGCCGTTTTTTGAAATTTCAACATTAAAAATTCGAACAACGGCAACCTTATGATTGGACCATTTTTGTTTGGGAAACCCTATACCATTGGTTTCGTAATATTTTTACCTACATTTTTTTTATAGAACTTTCATTTTTTGACGCCCTTTTAGCCACTGACAGTCCTGGTTAGGTGGACCGGAAAAAGGTAAGCAACGTTACTTTAACATTTTCTTCACAGCTTTAATTCTTCATTTATGACAACAATTTTTGGAAACTCGATGAGGGTAAATTACTCATCTTTGGGCACTTTTTAGCCTCTGGACCTCGGTCGCCAAGGAAAACAAATGTCAGCCACCAACAAAACAAAATTTCCCCCGCCAAAAAAGACTAGAACCCCTACAACTAGACAGGCCGACGCATCCGCCATTTTGGAGCGAGCGTACAATAGGGAAAGCTACCTTTATTGGCAATCATTCGCCAAATGGGGAACGAGAGAGTCGGAGAGCGAAGGTGAACATTGGCGATATTTTGGGAACAGTTGGTGTCGTTTCCAGGCTGCCAGTCTCTTCGCGGGTTATTAATTATCCATTTCTTTTTTCTTTCTGCATCCGCTGGAAATCTGAAGAGCTGATATCCTTTTTTGGAGCTGTTTGCGCAATTAACAGCCGAGCAACCACCCGTTTGACTCAATTTAAACACATGCTAAAGAAATGTAAGATCAGCAGCAATGCTATCGCTACGAAGCACTGGATCAAGTTTGCTCCAAAATGGCGGATGCGTCGGCTCCTCCACTACAGGGGCCTTAAGAAAGACGAAAGAAAATAAACACGCGACTAGGGACAGTTTACACGACAGAACAAGTTGGGGTTTTCACCCCTCTGTATCTCAGCCCATGAAGACCCCCGAAGTTGATTTTCGGTATACTCAATCTCTTGTGTCCCCTGACGAAGTATACCAAAGTACATTCCCCAGGACTATTAAAAAACCTTTTCGTGCTCCTTGACAGGACAACAGCCCAGACGAAAAGAGGTATCGAGCTGAAATTTCGCACACACTCCTTGTGCCCTACTGATGTGCCATTTGACTCCCCCCTCGTTTCTATCCTCCAAATCATACCTTCCCAGAGGTCTGTAACAGCCCCCCGGGGGTCTTTGATAATGATTTTTTGTATACATATTCTTGGGGGGCCACAGAGGACTGCTAGGCTGAAACAGATCCAACAGTTATTCAAAAGTTGTTTTCGGAAATGAAATTCGGTCAAGACTAAAGACCAGACAGAACAGATCCAACATTTCATGGCCCCACTAGATGGCGCTATCAGCTTAAGCGAAATTTAGTGGGGCCATGAACAGTTGCATAGATCTACTGACGCATCCAAGTCCTATGTCCAAGTCTCCCCACTAAATAGTATTGAGTAATTTTAACATATCTAGGGCATCCTTCTGATGATGCTGGATTTTATTTTGTCTTGATAGCTGTAAAATTAACCGAGTTAGATGCATTTCCGTAAAACATGTTTTTGGTCAAAAAATGGCTACAAAGCAAACTTAAAATGGCGCGTAAAAAAAAAAAAGGATGAGCCTAAAAAAAAATTCTTTCAACACTTTTGAACTCACTTAATAGTGGGAAATAACTGGTAAAAAAATTAGGAAATTCAAAAATGTCGAGCAACACGGTCTAGGTGATTTCATTTCCACCTTTTACTCTGCATTTTTATGATAACGATTTTGGGAAATTCTATGAGGGTAAATTGCTTATTTTTAGGCATCTTACAACCCCTGGCAACCCTGAGTAGTTCACATGGAAGAGGTAGAAATTCTTACTTTCGCCTTTCATTTACAACTTTTACTCTTCAGCTATGGTAACATTTTTAAGAAACTCGATAAGGGTAGGTCAAGCCTAGTGGGACCTTACTTTCTTCTATATCTTTTTTATAATTCTGACCCCTCCCCCATGCTTGACGACGAAGCAATATTCTTAACAAAAACAAAATTACACATGCCAAAACTTGACGACCATCCCAATTCGCAGCTCCAATAAACTATAGGGGGCGCTTGGAGCTAGTGTCTAATGGCGGATGAAAAAGGTGAAACAAACAAATGCCGTCACTTACAACTTGCTTTGACGCTTAGTGAATGATGTATGTGGGAAGCTTTCTTTCTATTCTTCTGGAATTACATTACACCATAAACTGAAGCCTGTAATTTACCCCAAAGAAAACACGTGGAATGGAAACTTTTACCTTTTTCGGCAGTAGTGTTTATCACCGAAAAGTAGCGTATTCGAGCTCTGGAGTTGCGAATGTCTGAATTATCGCAAAATCAAAGCAAAGAGCGAATTCGTCTGACCGATTAAACGACTCCATTTGTTGAAATAGGTGCCAGGAAAAACGGCTTAAGAAATTACGGATCTAGTTTACAGTGTTATTGCCCATTTGGCCAACAATATAATTCAGGCAAGAGGTAGCAAGCGGTGCAGGATTTTCTCGCAAATAAAAGGGTTGCGAGGTAGCCCAATTCTGCGCCTGACAATTCCTCTTCTTACTGATTGCTCTCCCTTGCAAGTAGTGGACTTGCTCAAGGCCGTAGCTTAACTTCTCAGAGGTGAACAGTACCTTCGGCCCAGTTCTTATAACCCGACTGTTGGTATACTGCTTGTTAGAAGTCAGGAGATGTCACACCAACACACGGTAATTTTTTGAAATTTATATCCCCAAAAACCGTTTTAAGGTACATTTGGTCATTTAAGGGGTCATGACACAACCCAGAATGTCCCCTTGCATCAACTGAAAGTATTGAAAGTGTCCTGTTTTATGAAGTAGGTTTTGAGAGTTATGTGTGACTGTGAGTAACTTTCGTTAGACGAGTGAATAAACGAATATATACAGCAGAAAATCGATTTATTAGTCAGTAAAATAATATAAAGGCGGAGGTGTCCTTCTGAAATGGTGCTGGAAGTAGCTGTTGATTTTCTTGATGGCTTTGGGGTTTTCGAATGCTGCAAAGAAGAATGACCGTTTGTTACAAAGAATGTTTGTGAAGAAGATAATGATAACAATGTGGGATCAGTTTTTCCGGCTCACTAGTTTTGAGAACGCTTCCTTATTAATATTTTCGCTATAGTCATTTTAGTAAGTTATTGCCCTGGAGCCAGGTCTAAGGCAGTAATACATGAAATACACCGCCAGTTCGGTCATTCCAGCCAAGGACTGCAGTTTCGTGCTTATTAGCACTCATCAGCCCAGAACAAATGAGTGCTAGTAAGCAAGGGCTGATGAGTGCTAATAAGCACGAAACTGCAGACCTCGGCTGGAATGATTGAGCTGGCGGTGTATTTCATGTAATTCATTTTAATTCAATTATTTAGGTACGGTTGTGAATAATGTTAATGACATAAAAATTGAAATCAAAGATGTCTAACAGATTTTTTAACGGATTGCGAGACCAGTTTGAATCTAAATACGTAGGTAGCTAAATAAAAACGATATTAAAAAAAAGTGAACATCCCGAATTCATTTGAAATTTGGCCAATAGAATTCAAATTATGTTTTTCGCAATTACGAATTGCCATAGGGCCCTATTCGTCGAGTTTATTGTTTCGACAAAAGGAGTGAAATGTAAATGGCCAAGAAATTCGCACCTGTGCTATTATGACTGGTGATTTTCTAGAATAGTTTATTCCAGGCATATCTACAAAAAAGAAAATGTATCTTTTTTTTTCCCGTTCCCAAAATTTCTGTTTTTCTTTATTTCATTTCCTGGTGGTTTTTTCTTCCATTCAGCTTTTTCTTTCTTGCGGTTTACCGTTATTGACATTTTCTTTTTGTTTCAGTTTGGCTTAATCTTTGTCCAATGGAATTCTTTCTCCCGGCTTTACTGAGCCTCAGAGAGAGCTCTAGCCCTTTGTTTGCATTCCTATTGGTTCCTTATCGGTTTATAATTTTCTCATTGGGTGTTTGGCCAATCCGCTATTTTTATCTTTTAAGATGTTTGCTTATCTAGCTCTTGTCTTTTGTCGGATGCCTTTTCATTCATAAGCTCATTACTTTTTGCGTTGAAAAAGGCGCTCCCTATAACGCCGAAACACGTGTCTGCAGTAATCTACAATTTGCGCTTCTATGACGTTATTTCTTACTTTATTGTTTACAGGGTATTTCGTTATGTATTTTTATTTTTTATTAACCTTAAATACCTCAAACGATGGGAATGAGACATCTAGAAATTTAGTATTTTGATGAAGTTTTGCTGTTTACGTTAATTTATATTTAAGTTTTAAACGGGGCAGAAGTTGCTACTCTGCAGTGTCACCTGGTGGCGAGTGGCTTCAAGGAACCTTCTCCGTGGAAAAACCTGAAACAATTTATTTAAAAAAATTATGAACAATTCGCAGTAACAATAGTAGCTTCTGCATTCATTACTTCATTGACATATAATTAAATCCGTTAATAATGACCTACCATAAATAACAAGCGAGTATTACATGCAATGCACAACTGGAACTGAATGGGAAAATTTGATATTGTTTTGATGCAAAATAAACTTCGAATTATCCGTCAGGTCGGAAAAATCGAATTTGTTGCCATACTGGTCAACTTTGCTTTTTTTCCGGCACACCACATAATTCGGAATGAGACGGTAATCTTCACTAATGATAAAGCTGAAAGTCTCTCTGTCTGGATATCTGGATGTTCTGTCTGGATGTCTGTAACACGCAAAGCGCCTAGACCGTTCGGCCGATTTTCATGAAATTGGCACAAAGTTAGTTTGCAGCACGGGGGTGTGCACCTAGAAGCGATGTTTCGGAAATTCTATTTTGTTCTTTTTCTATTCCAATTTTAAGAACATGTTACCGAGCAAATTATCACAACGTGGACGCGTAAATTACGAAATTATCATAACGTGGGACCGTAACATGGGCGAGCCATTTAACGTAGCAAATTGGCGAGAAATTCACCATCCATTATTTGTAAATATACAGGCGAATCAAATGACCTTTTAATTTTCTACTACGAGCAAAGCCGTGCGGGTACCACTAGTAAGTAATACTTACTTATAGATAATTAGTCAATAGGCACGACATCGTTAACGTGCTGGAAACCAGCCCCCGCCGGGCCCAGGCCTTCTGAATTGGTAAGCAGCATCGTTAGCGCCTAGATATTCAACAGTAGCACCGCCATAATTGTTGCCATATTCGCCATAAACACCTTGACCACCTTGGCCTGGATAATAACCTCCAAGACCAAATTGACGGCGGACTCTGGAGTGTCCCTCTTTGCTTGCATCGCCTGAAGCCATCAGGAATGAGAGCCTGGAAGACAAATAAATAGACTGTCATTGCATGGCCATGAACATTGCTTAGTAATTGGTCCATACAGTTTAAGTACTTATTTAATGTTTAAAGCTGAAAATATCGCTTAATATGTATTTTCACATTCCACGCAGTGAATTCCGTTTTTTTTTTTTTAAATAGGTTTTATAAATATGAAACTTGCGGTGTTCAGTTTGTACATAAAGGGTTTTCATTATTAATTGGAAAAATTTATTTATTTATTTATTTTTAATTATTTTTATTATTATTTTATTAGAAAAGTTCTGTGCACACACACACATACTATACTAAATAAGTAAATGAAATAAAATACAAACAGAACAAAATAAAATAAATATTTTAAATTAAAAATAAATCAATAAATCTCTACATAGTATAAAATGAAGTCTCCAAAAAGCGTCTGTTTGTTTGAACTCGCAAAACTCGAGAACTACACGGCCGATTTCGCTGAAATTTTCACAGTTTGTCCTGAGAAGGTTTGCAGAGCAGTTCGAAAAAAATTCGATGAATAGTTATTTTTTTATTCCAATTTAGGCCCAATTTTCACATAAATTCCCGAATATGGGGGTGAAAAATTACTCGAAATTAATAATATTATATATCGTTGGAAAGGGAAGAATTTTCCGCGTTCTAAGCAATTTGTTCCAATGCTCTAACTTAATTGCGGCGGGAGTTATTTACGTTTTTAGCTCGAATTTTTTTGGATTGGCTGAAATTTAGGCACTTCTTTCTTCATTAAATTTATCAATAAAAAGTGAAGGAATTGTCCTACAGTTTTCTTTTTGACACCATTGAAAAGAGCTACCTTTTTTACTCCAGATCTAACTCGACCTATGGTCGGAAGTTTAATCCTCTATCTCCATTAGAAAAAAAGTTACAAGCGAATGAAATGAAGTTCAAAAATCTGTTCTCTATTCAAGTTTTTGACCATTTTATTTTGCGTGTCCACGGTAACGCTTTTTGAATCCATTATTTCCATCTTTCTCATTTTTAATTCTGAAACTTATTTTACTTTGTGTTTCCATGGTTACGCTTTTTAAATCCATCTTTCTCATTTTATTTTAATTTCTTAAAAGTATTTTAATATCTGTCGTCATTGCTTGGAGGGGAAATTTTGCATGATGATTTTTTTTTCTTTTATTTATGCCTGATTGTTGAATATACGTCACTTGACACAATTTTTGTTTTCAAAATAGACCGGGCAAAGCCGGGCAACGCAGCTAGTCAATCAATAAAGAAATTAAAAATCCCCCCCGCCATAATCCCCCCTCCCCTTTAGGCACCCCTTTATAATTATACTATTATAATCATTCTTTTTAAATACTAACTTTCGAAAGCGAAATAAGAAACTGGATCTTAAATCAGCCTTTGAGAAACACAATGAAATAAAAATTTAGCAATACTTCCTTCTGCCGTACTAAGCACAAAAATCTGCACTTTTCATCAAACTCGAGCTACGGTCGCCTGGTGGTTCTTTATAACATATTTTACAGACATGCAATGTTTTATGACCAGTTGTGAATCCGCAATATTTTTCAAAAAAATCTTGAAAAAAATATTCTTAATCAAATATATGGCGGCGTAAAACTTTAAATAGCAGTTTCTGATTTTTGAGCTCAGATGTGGATACCACTTTTACGCTTAGCACTTCAATCTTCTTTCATTAAAATAAAACAATTTTGTGGAAGGTATATGTTCATTTAAAAGAACATACGTAGCACCATACGGTGATTTTCTTTAAAAAAAATATTGAGGGAGATTAAATAGCGTTGCGAGCAACTAAAGTTTTTGTATTGTATTGCCTTTAAGTGTTAAGAAGATATGAGTACAGTGGTAGCCGCTTATCACGCTTGTTCTAAACAATTTTGATTCAATAAAGCGGCTGAGTCAATAAAACGGCTAGTTCAGTAAAGCTGGAATTTGTTCTGCTTTTGACAATCTGATTCATTAAAACGGTTGATTCAATCAACCAGTGACTCAGTTAACCGGCATTCACTGTATGCAATAGAATTCAACTCTCAAATGTTTGGTTCACTTAAGCTCTGTGAGTTGTAAGATATTTCGTTTTATACCAAATTCGCAACTCCAAACGCTTGCCGTAACTTATTACTTGCTTTGGCGCTTAGTAAATGACAGTAATTTTTAATCGTGTTTATGGGAAGCTTTCTTTTCTATTCTTCTGAAATTAGATTACACCACAAACTGTCTGAAGCCTGTCATTTGCCCCCCCCCAAAAAAAAACAAGTGGAATGGAATGTTTTACCCTTTTCTTTAGTATTGTTAATCACCGCAAGGTAGCGTATTCGAGCGCTGGAGTTGCGAATAAACAGAGCTGCAGAGTCGGATAGGAAATAATAATAAGGAACTCACGTGACGTTGCAGACGAAGAGGAAAATAAGGAACAGTTTCATCTCGATGCAGTCCAGATCTACTCTGTGTTTCTGTGTGGCATCGCTCCTTGTATAAGAACACATAGATAGCACGAAGGAAAACCGTTACACAATTCGTAGAAGCTAAATTAACGTATTTTAATGATGTTGCGTTATTTCGGAAAATGCTAGCAATATTTTAATTTTGTTGCGAAATGACCGTAAGATTCATCGGAAGGATTGAGCAAGCTGCGGTTCATGATTTGGTTTGGTTTGAATTGTACTCTAATTAGGCGGGAAAATTGCTTGAGGGGACACGATTGAGAAAAAAATTGCGAAACGAGTAATTAAAAAAAATATTTTATAAGAAAAATCATTGCGACATAAATGATACTTGCTCAAAATGGTAAATATCACAATCCCATTCCACATAATAATGTATTCGTATTGAAACGAAAAAAAACTTTTTTTTCCCTTCCCGTCATTACAAAAAAAGAAAGAAAGAAAGGAAAAAGAAAGAGTATCGACGATAATCGGTGTTGTTGAGAAGTCACTTCTACGCAACTTTACCTTTAAAAAGAGAACAGATTACCGTATAAGCGTGAAATAATAAACGTATCAGGCAATGGCAAAAACAGGCAATGACTTCGTTCAAGTGTAAAAGCAATTTTCGGTTTTAATGAGCATTGATGATCTTGAAAGCTGCAAATATGAATAGCGAACTATTAAAGAATGTTTGTGAAGAACTGAATTACAGATTTTAGAAACATTTATTTTCGGTTTTAATGAGCAGAAATGTCATTAATGTACTGATTATAGAGTAGAAGAAATAAAATTCTTCCATTTTTTTTTTTTTTTTAACAATGGACAATTGAATGCAAATCACTGTGCAACTAACTGACGTAAATCTGGTTCAAAACTCCAATTCGCAATGGAAACTTCATCGTAAATGCCACGTGTTTCGGATTCACAACGAATTTCTATTTCAGAGTCATTAGTGTTTCTATTTCATTTCTTTGAAGTACACAGTTCAAGAGTTCTAAAACGAATCAGAAATTGAAGTCTTTGAAATTAGATAACATTGGGAAGCACATTTTCAAACGGATTTCTTCTCACAAGAAAGCTGTTGCCTCACCTTTTGCGCCGTACAAAAGTTTCTGCCAAAAACGATTTCCATTGCTGATTCTTGAAAACGTCAAAGCCACCACGTCTTATAGCATGGCCTCCAGGACAGAACCCAGTTCTCCAGGACTACCACAGACCTCACCTTCAGCGTCTAGGAAGCCACGATGGGGATTTCCAGACTAATAATAAGAGTAGACCGAGCTTCCCCATACTTGCTAATGAAAAAATTGGTTCATGGATACATCATGTGACTGGTGGAAGGCTCGGCGAAAACTTTGGCGGCATGGTTGCCAGATGGCAGGATTATCTATAGTTTGGCACTCGGCATGTATTTTAAGACGTAATGTGTTTTTATTATAATTTTTTTCCTAGGTGCAGAGATGATTGAACTGTTTTTCTTTTAGTTACGCATTATTTTGACATTAGTAATTAATTTTTAATCGCAGTTTTCAGTAACTTTTGTTTCATTCGGAACTACTACGTCATCGTTGGTGTAAACGTTTTGTGTTAAAGCAGAAATGTACTAATCGGTATCTTAAGGGGGTCCGGGACACATTTTGAAATTTTTTTTATTATGTACTTTAGAGTTTTGAAATTTTTTGAACTGATTCATCATTTATTTAATAAACAAAATCATAACATAAATATGAAAAAAAAATATTTTTTTCTTTAAATTTAATTAGTTTTTTTCAAAAAAGTGGGGTTGCTTTAAATTGCTATAACTCAAAATATTGTTGGTCAATTTTCAATTTTTTTTCAAAAAAGTATGCACATATATCTAAGCTTTAATTTTTATTCGGCGATTTTAAAAATATTGATTCAATAAAAAATAAAAAATATTTGAAGAAAAATTTCGAAAAATTCGAAGATACTTTTTTTTAAAAAAATCATAATTTTTGAAGTAAACGTTTTTTTCAAATTCGCCGAATAAAAGTTAAAGTAAATTGCTTGAAAAAGATATGCTCCAAGTTTCATTACTTTATCTCTATCGGTTCCTGACTTATAAGAGTTTGAATGCAAGAAATCGGGAAAAATTGCATCATGGAGAAAAACGCGTTTAAAGTTTTAAACTTATGTACACATTCGTTAGATGCATGCAACAAAAATAACTATAACTTTCGTTATATTTAAGGTAGAAACAAGATTCAAACGTCCTCTTAAGCAGAAAAAAACGGAGCAATTTTTCAAATTATAAAAAAAAAATTGCAAAATTTGAGGATTTTGTGTCCCGGACCCCCTTAAATTGAAATTGTAGGTAAAAATCTTACCGTTTGCCGATTCTTTTTGGGCGCTTGCATCTTTAATTGCTTAGAGAGTTATTAAAATTGAATAAAGAAAATGCTCAATACTATTTAAACGAAAAACTCACTAAATTAACAAAATATTTACAACTTAGAATAACAAATTTACAAATCGGACTCCATAAAAGATTCCGTGTTCCATCAATTGTATTTATTTTATTTCTCGCCGGCGTTGATCGTCTGCTACGATCAACGCCCGCTGTTGCTAGGATATCCACCAGTCACATGGTTTGGTTTATGAGTAGCAAAAGGGTTGCCATAGCTCGGTCTACTCTTATTATTAGTCTATGGGGATTTCCTAGCCAGGCCTCGGATATGGGATTATTTGGTAGACTCCTGGTCCTCCACCGGCATAGCCTGGATAAGCGCCAGCACCTCCATAGTAACCGCCATAGCCTCCACAACCGCCAACGCCTCCAGCGCCATATTCGCCATAGCCTCCATAACCATCAGCAGGACCGACATATTGGCGGCGAACTCTGGACTGTCCCTCTTTTCTTGCATCCCCTGATGCCGTCATAGGCGGGAACCTGGAAAACAAACGAACGGGTTGTCATCCAAGTGCAGTGTTGCCAGATGATCAAATCCAGATTTCCCCAATTCCCTTCCAACTTTCCCCATAAAGCGATATTTTCTATCAAAATTCCCCAAATTCAAAAATTATTTTTCCCATAATCTTTACTAATAATAAAGCTGAAAGTCTCTCTGTCCGGAGGATGTGTGGGTGTTTGTAGGATGTCTGGATCTCTGTGACGCGCATAGCGCCTAGACCATTCGGCCGATTTTCATGAAATTTGGCACAAAGTTAGTTTGTAGCATGGGGGTGTGCACCTCGAAGCGATTTTGCGAAAATTCGATGTGGTTCTTTTTCTATTCCAATTTTAAGAACAAAACTATCATAAGACGGACGAGTAAATTACGAAATCATCATAACGTAGAACCGTAACATGGGCACAAGCCAATTGGCGAGAAGATTCACCATATATTATTTGTAAATATACAGGCGAACCAAAAGACCTTTTAATTTTTCTATTGCGGGCAAAACCGTGCGGGTACCACTAGTATTTTCATAAAATGAATCGACTTCCTCTGATATTTTTGTCTCTTGAAATTTTTTTTTTCTCACCAAATAGCCAAATTTTCTTATAAAATTTCCCAACTTTTTTTTTTCTTCCCATTTTCGCTTTTTTTTTCTTCATTTTTTTTTGTCTTTATCTTTATTATTAGTAAAGATAAAAAAAAGATAAAGCTGAAAGTCTCTCTGTCTGCATCTCTCTCTCTGTCAGGATCTCTGTGACGAGCATAGCATCTAGACCGTTCGACCGATTTTCATGAAATATGGCAAAGAATTAGTTTGTAGCATGGGGGTGTGCACCTTTAAGCGCTTTTTCGAAAATTCAATTTTGTTCTTTTTCTATTCCAATTTTTAAAGATTATTTTAGATTATTTTCCCGAGCAAAATCATCATAAGATGGACGACTAAATTACCAAGTTATCAAAATGTGGAACCGTTGCATGGACAAGCCAATTGGCGAGAAATTCATCATGCATTATTTGTAAATATAGAGGGGAACCAAAATACCTTTTAATTTTCTACTACGGGCAAAGCCGTGCGGGTGCCACTAGTCATAAATACAAGCGCCTGACCGAGAGATAAGAAATAACCAAATTTTTTTTCTTCCCAAGTTTTCCCCAAGAAAAAAATTTTTCCCCAAAGAATTCCCCTCAAAACCCATTTCTCCAAAATTTCCCCAGAGAGCACCAGATTTCCCCAAAATGAGGAAATTTCCCCCAGTCTGGCAACACTGTCCAAGTGGTGTCATTCCGCTCGAACTGTGGCCTTTAGTTCTCAAATTTTACTGTCATCATTTTTTACTTCCTTTTACAAAAAAGGAAGTACGGTCGAACCTCCATATATCGAACTTCCACATATCAAAATTTTCTATACATCAAAATTCCAGCAAATTTCTATGTTCATTATATAGAAAAATTGTTTCTATATATCGAAAAAATCTCGATATAACAAGTTTTTTTTTTTTTTTTTTTTTTTGAGACATTCGTATTTTTTTTTTCCTCTTTAGACTGTTTGTCTCATGAAAAATAAAGGTTAGGAAATTATGTTCACTAAAGGTTGTTACGAAACTCATAAGGAATCGGGGGTTGAAGGGTGTGTAGATAGGTCGTTGTTTCGTTCTAGAATTCTTAAATTCCCGCAAGTTTGTTTCAAATATCTTAGTTGTAACCAGTAACATTGTCAAATCAGTTTCAAGTCATCCCTTTTGTCTGTTGATTATCGTTCCTAGTCTTTTTAGCTGCAGTTAAAATCATTCAAGTTAAGTAGATTATTTTTTTACTTTTCTCTCGATTTGTCAAAACGAAAATCCCCTAACGTTACGGATCAAGTTGAATTGCCGAAGAATGAAGATGTATGAAGGCGCAAAAATGTAATTTCTGTTATTTTTTTAATTATTAACTTTCATTTAATCCGATGCTCGTATTAATTAGAAATTAGGTTTCATATACGAAAATTAGCTTTAATTTTAATGTTTTAGGATAAAATAAGATCGTTTCTATATATTGAAATTTCTATATATCGAATTTTTTTCCGGCAATTTGCTGCTTCGATACATGGAGGTCCGACTGTATTGTATTCGTGAAAAATTTTCACTCAAAAATCGACCTTAATTTCTGTTTTACTCACTCCAGAATGAATGTTGAGTTTTTTTTTCGACTCGACCACACGTGGATAACTGCCTAAGAATGTATGTGCGTATGTATGTCGCATAACTCAAGAACGGTATGTCCTAGAAAGTTTAAATTTAGTACGCACACTCCTAGTGGGTTTTAGATGTGCAGCTCCCCTTTTGGTTGCATTCGGGAGTTTCTAAAGGGGTCTTTTGCCCCTTTTTGGGGGAAATCATTGTTAATTTCGATGTAAACTCAAGTGGTGTTATACTTTGGCGGACACTTGGCGATATATCGCCAGTTTTTTGGTCGCCAAGTTTTCTCGCCAACTTGGCGACAAATTTGACTTTTTTTTAAAATCTAGTTTAAATTTGGCCACTGTTGGTGACATTTGTAGAGTGAACTATTGAATCACATTAAAAATGCCAATAATGGGGAAATGACATTATTTTTTTTTTTCAATTGTTAGAAATATTTTTTAAATATATATTCATATAAGAATAAAATAACGCTTTTATTTTTTCCTAATTTCTGGTAGAATAACAAAGTCACAATCCGGGCCTGTCCCAATCTTTTTCTCAAATGTATTACATTTTTTGAAAAAATAATACATTTGAGGAAAAGTAATTTAGTTTTCAATATTGTATCCTTAAAGGGGAAAAATACACTCCTGTTTGTGAAAATTGCAACACCATGAAGGAAGCATCATAGTTGAATGAAATTTAATACACAGTTGAGTGGTAATGGTACGAATAAATGATTACATTTTCAAACCAAACAAGCAACAAAAGAGGTAGAAATTAGTATTTTGTGTGGCCACCACGCGCCGCAATAAGAGCTGCTACACGACTCGGCATGGAGTGAAACAAAGTTTGAATATCTGCCTGCGGAAGAGTATTCCATATTGTTTGTATGCGCAACCAAAGTTCGTCTGTCGGAGCAACAGGACGAGGATCACGAACGAGACGCCACCCAACGAAATCCTACACATGTTCAATAGGTGACTATGCAGACCAAGGAAGAAGCTGTACTTGCTGCGAATCAAGGTAGGATTTGACACTCCTGGCGACATGGGGACATGCATTATCCGGCTGGAATACAGCCCCTGGCAATCCTTGCAGGAAAGGAATAGCTTGGGGCTGTAAAACTTCGTTATGTATCGGGTATTGTTAAAATTGCCCACAATTCTTAGCAATTGTGATCGTCCATGATATGCTATGGCACTCCAGACCATAGCTCCAGGTGTTCATCCACTGTGGCGTTCGATAAGCACTCCGAAATGCGCCGTTCACCGGCATAGCTTATGACGCAAATTCGGCCAACATGGTGCCACAAATTGAAGCGGGATTCGTCAGAATAGACGACCTGCTGCCAATCAGCACGTCAGTTCCTATGCACATTGGCCATTGTAGCCGCAGGCGGCGATGGTTTTGCGTGAGAGGAATCCTGTATAAAGGAATCCTTGCGCGCTGCAGCAGACGTCTCGGAATTGATGAAGCACACAATGAAACACCTGTAGCTGTTGACCACTGTGCTGCCAATTGTCTAGAAGAAGCTGTGCAGTCCGTCAGCGCCATACGCACCAGGTGTCTGTCATCGCGGGCTGACGTCACATTTCGGGCTCCACTCCCGGATTTCCGAGCTGTCCGACTCTCGTCCGTCCACTGCTTCCAGACACGCATGATTGTGCTGCTGTTACGCTGCACACGGGCGGCTACTGCACGATAAGACAATCCAGCTTCACGAAGGCCAACGATTCTGCCCGTTCGAAATTTGCTCAAATTTCGCTTTCTTTCGTCGAAGAGGCATAGTAAAGATTCAGTTAACGTTTACTCTAGCATATAACCACCGATAATCACACACGCCTCGCTACAACCGTCTATTTATATTCGGTTCGTTCAGAGGGCGCTGCTCAGCATACGCATGCGCTACCGGTCTGCAATTCTAATCATTTGCATATCATGCCCTACTTTACATTTTGTGCAATTTTCAGATCACTCGCGTAAGTCCTTCGTGGTGTTGCAATTTTCACAAACAGGAGTGTAATACTATTTTAATCTATTTATTTATTGAAATAACCAAGTTTCATCATTTTAAAACTTGTCTCAAGGTTTTCCTTTCTCTCTTCTGTTCTAGGAATGAGCTCCATTATTAGTGGTAAGAAGAAGGAATTTTGAATATGCTGTAACGCCAACTTTTTATGTTCATCATTTCGTCGCATTCCCAGCGTATTTTGGAATTCTTATTTGCCTGGCGCCTTATTATAATTTTGAAGTTCGAGACTGTGAGGTATGTAACATTTTAACTTTTACTTTCCTGGGCCCTTGATAATATTTCCGTTTTATGTAAAAGGTGTTTTTCGAATTATTCATGTTATATGTATTTCACTTTTTAGTTCATTTTGCTACGAAAGCGTGTTTTTTTAGTTTTTTAAACTATTATTTTATTATTATCTACTCATAAAATCTCAGTATCAATTTAAAAATTAAAAAAAAATTAATTTTAATGAACTAGAAAACTGACGGGTGAAAATTGTGTCTACATTTGTACGAAACTATTTCCTGTTTGGTGATAGTTTGATAGTTAAAATGTTAACCCTAACTCCAGTGGATTAATCCTAAACTTCAGTAAATAGCGTTCGTAATTGACCGCTTTTTCGTTTCTTTATTCCTCTGAAATGACACAAACTTACAGTCACAATAAAGCCGTTCCCTGCATGTTGAACATTACCAAAACAGATTATCAAATGATCATGCCGTAGCGCGAGTTTCATTGTTGAAACACGCACGTTACTCGATCATCGGCTATTATATATAAGAGGATTTGTGATTAGAAAATGTCACGTTTTTGAAGAGTTGCCCAGTTGGACGTCTTTCGGTCTAATCCACTACACTGGCAAAAATTCAGGAAACTTTTGTGGTAAATATTACTCTAAAATGGAGTGTTTACAGTACAGAAAAAATTTACAGCAAATTGTACCGAAAAGAAAAAAACGATTGCAGCGCCAATGGATACACCATGTGACTTACAGTGCAAAGCAGATAACATCGTATTTCCTCACACTCGATCTGTCCCAACTCGAATGGTGGCCAGCAAAACTAGACGTTAAATCCCGGTTATCACAAATTTGCCATTTCAACTGCGCTTGCGCGCGGACTTAGCTTTTTGGGCTTTCTGTTTTAAGATTTCGTGTTTATTGTTTATATTTAGGCTGAGAGAGAGTCCCACCTAATAAATGAATGCGATTAGAATATTTTCACAGCGATTTCGTGATATTTTATATGAAACTACGGATATGAGAATAACTGATAATCTTTAGAGAAAAATGACACTTCAATATTTATTAGTTTGGAAATATTTATTTAACATAAATGTAAAACACGTTGTGTACTTCAAAAATGATTGGAGTATGAGTACAGAAATCCGTCTTTTGCGGATATTTTACGTTAGGCGTAAACAACTTAGTATTATACATTTTTATTTAGGTTCAGGGTTCGGCTTTGTATTAGAAGTGATGCTGCAATTCTAGTACGCTCTAATGAGGTTAATAATTTGGTCCTGAAAAAGGACAGACAAATCAGACACCGAATCCATTAATAATTAAGCCGCAAAATTCAATCTTTATCGAGGCCTAAAAATTAAATCAGAGAAAACTTTGTGATTTCTAATTTTTATCTGTTTCTATCTCATATTTATTACCAAATTTAAAATGTTTGTAATTAATTTTAGCAAGATTTTAGAAATCAGCTAAGTCCGCGCGCAAGCGCAGTTGAAATGGCAAATTCGTGATAACCAGGATTTAACGTCGAGTGGCAGCAAAGCCTACTGTCAATTCGATGGTCCCGAGATAGAACCTGCTGCTCGCAATTGGCATTTTTAAACTCTCGTTTATTCTAGGGGAGACCGGGGTTAGTTGTTACACGGGGTAAGTTGTTACATTTGAATTTTAAATTAACCGTCAGGAGAAACTGACTTTCCGTGCAGTCGATGATAGCAGTTACTCATCTGCATTCCCAAACAATCACTGGAGGGCTTGCAGCAGTGTTGCCAGATGGTCAAATCCAGATTTCCCCAATTCCCTTCCAACTTTTCTCCAAAAAGCGATGTTTTCTATCAAAATTCCCCAAATTCAAAAATTATTTTTCCACTAATATGTTCACAAAATGAGTCGACTTCCTCTGATGTTTTTGTCTCTTGAAAATTTTTTTTTCCCCCAAATAGCCAAATTTTCTTACAAAATTCCCCAACTTTTTTTTTCTTCCATTTTCGTTTTTTTTTCTTCTAATAATAAAGCTGAAAGTCTCTCTGTCCTGATCTCTCTCTCTCTCTCTGTCAGGATCTCTGTGACGTGCGTAGCACTTAGACCGTTCGACCAATTTTCATGAAATTTGGCAAAGAATTAGTTTGTAGCACGGGGGTGTGCACCTTTAAGCGATTTTTCGAAAATTCGATTTTGTTCTTTTTCTATTCCAATTTTAAGAACATTTTCCCGAGCAAAATTAACATAAGATGGACGAGTAGACTACCAAGTTATCAAAATGCGGAACCATGACGTGGGCAAACCAATCGGCGAGAAATTCATCATGCATTATTTGTAAATATACAGGGGAACCGAAATACCTTTTTAATTTTCTACTACGGGCAAAGCCGTGCGGGTGCCACTAGTCATAAATACAAGCGTTGAGAGATAAGAAATAACCAAATATTTTTTTTCTACTCGCATTTACTTACTCTGCTTCTGTATGTACATTTCAACTATGATTTTTGTATACATTTATCTAAGAACATTCTTCACACTTATTTTTGCCTGTTTCATGTTTCAACTAGTTACTCACAGAGAACTATTAATGCGAATTCCGTAGCATAATATTCCACATAATGCGAAATGCGAATTCCATAAAGTTAAGCAAAGCTAAAACAACACTGTTTGATACAAACAATGTAATTATTTGAAATCAAGATGCGAATTTAAATACGAAAAAAAATATTTTTTCCCCAGGTTTTTCCCAAGCAAAAAATTTTTCCCCACAAAATTCCCCTCAAAACCCATTTACCCCAAATTTCCCCAGAGAGCACTAGATTTCCCCAAAATGGGGAAATTTCCCCCAATCTGGCAACTCTGGCTAGCAGTCAGTAACATGGAGAGTGCTCAAGGAAAACGGTTTTTTGAATCTGGAAGTAATTTTTTTTCCCGCTGTTATTTTTCTATTTGTGACGAAGCCGATGCAGATAACGAATTGATTTCCGTACCACGTGAAAGCCTGCATTTTTAGGTAAGTGCTAACATATTTAAAAGTTTTATACAAAGATATAATACCAGTAATATGTGCCAAGAACTAAAGCGGCGTCGTATGGGGCAAGTTGTTACAAGTAGCAACTTGCCCCATGCAAGTTTTAATTTAATATTATGTTTTCTTTTTAAATGTGACTAGCTGCATTGCCCGGTTTTGCCCGGTCCACCTTGGAAATAAAAATTGTGTCAAGTGACGTATATTCAACAATCAGGCGTAAAAAATAAATAAAAAAAAAAACCTCATGATTTCCTTTCTAAACAATGACGACAGTTATTGAAATACTTTTAAGAAATTAAATCCAGAAAGATGAATTTAAAATGCGTAACCATGGAAACACAAAATAAAATAAGTTTAAGGAATTAAAATGCGAAAGAAAATGGTTCACAATTTGAATGGAATCGAGGTTTCTTAAACTTGATTTAAAAAGGCTTGTAACTTTTTTTCCATTCGAGATAAAAGCCTATTTTGTTAAAAATATATTTTTATTAATTCTGGAGTAAAAAAGGTCGCTTTTTCCAGTGGCGTCAAAAAGAAAGCTGTGGGACAATTCCTTCACTTTTTATTGATTTATTTAATAAAGAAAGTAATACCTAAATTTCAGCTAAGCCTAAAAAAATTCGAACTAAAAACGCAAATAACTCCCGCTGTAATAAAATTAGAGCATTGAAACAAATAGCGTAGAATGCGCGAAATTCTACCCTTTCAAACGATATGTAATATTAATATGTGCAAGTAGTTTTTCACCCCCATATTCGGGAATTTATGTAAAAATTGGGCCTAAATTGGAATAAAAAAAGAACTATTCATCGAATTGTTTGCGAACTGGTCTGCAAACCTTCTCAGGACTTAAAGGAACAAACTGTGAAAATTTCAGCAAAATCGGTCGGGTAGTTCTCGAGATTTGCGAGTTCAAACAAACAGACGCTTTTTGGAGACTTCATTTTATCCTATGTAGAGATATGGCGGGGGACTATATAAACAAGACAGACGGGGGCAAAACACCTAAAGAAACATACCTAGATGTAGCTAAAGAAATAATTGCAGGTAGTTCATTACGAAAGTCATCCGATGAATTTCATGACACTAGAGCGATTCTGCAGTAAGATGAAAAATACTAGTGGTTGTAAGTAATATTTCTGATCTATTTTATTGCACGTTTGAATTCATATAAAATACTGTAGTTGTATGACGATAGTAATAATAATAATAAAACTACAGACTTTTCTCGTATTTTAATGAACCAATTATAAATTAAATAAGTCCTTGTGCGGTGAGAAGAAAAAGTTAATAATACAGCTTTAATGAGCACTTTGCAAAACAACGAAGACACGTGTTTTGGGGTTACAAAGAATCCCTTTTTCACGGAAAAGAAGTGAGCGCTTATGACCTGGAAACCGTACGATAGTGAAATAATGAAAAAAAAAAGCAATATAAAAAAGCAATAACCGAAAGATGATGGTAAAACGTGTTTCTGTACTCATAAGTTAGTTGCCCTCGTGTTCCAGTTATCGAATTAGGAGGTCTGAAAATGTGCCGAAAACTAAAGAAGTGTTGCCAGATTTGGCGAGTTTCGTTGAGAATACATCTTACATGCGCTTTTGTGTCGTGCAGACAGTGAAGTCTTGTGGTATCATGCATTTATCGCCAAGTCTTTGTTCGCCAAGTTCTAATTTGTCGCTTTTCTTAAAATTTCGGCAAACTTTAATCCCATCTCGGTAACGGTGGCACGAGGGCAAATGATTTTTGTGTCAAAAAAGTTTAAATGTGTTCTTTTGATTACCACCTGTTTATTTGTTTATTTATTTACTAGTGGTACCCTCACGGCTTTGCCCGTAATAGAAAAATTAAAAGGTCTTTTGGTTCGCCTGCATATTTACAAATAATGTATGGTGAATTTTCTCGCCATTTGGCTTGTGCCCATGTTTCGGTTCCACGTTATGATAATTTCGTATCTTGCCAATTGACTTGTGCCCATGTTACGGTTCCACGTTGTGGTAATTTCGTAATTTACCTCGTCCGTCTTATGATAATTTTGTTCCTAAAATTGGAATAGAAAAAGAACCACATCGAATTTTCGAAACATCGCTCCGAGGTGCACACCCCCAAGCTACAAACTTTGTGCCAAATTTCATGAAAATCGGCCGAACGGTCTAGGCGCTATGCGCGTCACAGAGATCCCGACAGAGAGACTTACTGCTTTATCTTTACTAATAATAAAGCTGAAAGTCTCTCTGTCCGGAGGATGTCTGGATGTCTGGATCTCTGTGACGCGCATAGCGCCTATACCGTTCGACCGATTTTCATGAAATTTGGCACAAAGTTAGTTTTCAACATGGGGTGTGCACCTCAAAGCGATGTTTCGAAAATTCGATGTGGTTCTTTTTCTATTCCAATTTTAAGAACAAAATTCTCATTAGATTGACGAGTAAATTACGAAATTATCATAACGTGGAACCGTAACGTGGACACAAGCCAATTGGCGAGATACGAAATGATCATAACGTGGAACCGTAAGATGGGTACAAGCCAATTGGCGAGAAGATTCACCATACATTATTTGTAAATATACAGGCGAACCAAAAGACCTTTCAATGTTTCTATTACGGGCAAAGCCGTGCGGGTACCACTAGTTATTAATAAAGATAAAGATGACACCGATCGTCTGGCTGCCAGAGGAGGGGGAGAAGGTGCAAAGTCAAGTATAAAGTAAAAATTAAGAACTTACGTGATGCTGCTGATGACGAGGAAAATGAGAAATAATTTCATTTCGATGTAGTTCCGATTTGCCTCGCGTATCCGTCTGGTTATTATATCCTCCATTATATATATATATACATCCGAAAGAAGATGATTAAGCAATTGTCTGGGAGTTCGATTGATATATTTGAATGATGTTGCGAAAGATTTGAAATCACCATAAGACTCACCATCGTTGCATTCAACAAGCTATAATTCGTGATTAAATTTGCTTGAGTTATGCATTGTAATGAGGTGGAAAAACTATCTGGAGATGGAATTAATTGTGAGAATTTCTTACTGTGACCGAAAAAAAGCACGATACTTTCCACATAATAGAAATGTATATTTGTACTGTCACGTAATATACGTTTTATTTATTTATTTTTGGCCGCCGTTTTAAATTAAAAATAAACCGTGCGATCGAAAAGTTAATGCTTAAAAACTGACTTTGGATCAAAAATATGATGGAGTAATAGAACAGTAGCTGGAAAAGTAATATTTTAAAACGTTAAAAATATATATGTATATATTAATTTGAATTTTTGGCATCTTGAATTCAAATTATGTTTTTCGCAATCACGAGCGTGTGTATGCGCGTGTGTAGGCGCATGTGTGTGGGTGCGTGTGTGTGTGAGTGTATGTATTCATGTGTGTGAGTGAGTGTTGTGTACGCGCGTGTGCGTGTAGGCGTTCATGTGTGTGTGTATGTAAGCATGTGTGTTTGTGTCTGTGTGCAGGCATGAGATTGTGTATGTGTGTAGGAGTGTGTGAAGGAGTGTGTATGTGTAGGTGTGTGTGTAGGTGTGTGCGTGTGTAAGTGTGTGTATGTATGCGTGTGCGTGTAGGCGTTCGTGTGTGTGTATGTATGCATGTGCGTGTAGGCGTTCGTGTGTGTGTATGTATGCGTGTGTCATAACCAAAATCCGCCAATGGGCCTTATTCACTTCCTTCATCCCTAACGTATATTTCAGAACCTCCCGAAGTTTTTCCAAACTGAAGTCAGTTTCAGGCAATTTCTAGTGAGGTTGAAAGATACGGTGGCTCTTCCTTTGATCTTGAAATTGAAGTTTGAAAAACACAATGGTAGGCTATCTTTCTTTGGTAAGGTTAAAAGAAAATGGGGAATGCTCGGGGTTTTGTACGAATTTTTTTGATATTGAGCTTCTGAAACATAATTTTAAGGCTCTCTTTGGTTTTTCAGGATCCGTACCCTCTCCATGGAGAGGATACTGTTCATCTGTTTGAAAAGAAGTATCTAGAAGAGAAAATGTAAATAATGCAAATTGTTCGGTGATTAAATGGCGTCTTTAACGCTACAAATATTTCTAGTTTAGATTGTTTCCTTTTTGTACTTTAAAATCATCGACAAATATTTTTTTCCAACATTATCCAAGGACCATTTTTTTTTCCTAAAAAACGAAAGTTAAAAAAAAAAAGGATATTTCTCGAAAGTACGGATTTATGTTGCTATTCATTTGATTTTAAGCATTGGGGAGTGTTATTTACCTTTCATTTTGGTGTTTATTTCACCCGGTTGAAACTAAACATGACTCAAATCTTCTGCGAACAGTCTTGTGTTGATTTCAGTCCTTTCGCAACGTCAAAAAAAATGCGATAATTTAGTACTAAACAATTTCATAATTCTCTTGTTTCCAGTTATTTGGGGTAATTGAGACACACATACAATATATATAATATATGCTGGGAGAGAAATCGTGCTCGAACTCATAGCGTGGATCCGGAACACGTCAAGATGAAGTTCTTTCTCATTTTTCTCGTCATATGCAGCATCACGTAAGTTCAATGTTTTTATTTTTATTTCCCTGTACACTGAGAAAAATGAAGTTTTCAAAAATGAGTACATTCATGCTTTCAAATTTTCTTGAAACCTTTTGTTTCAAAAATGAATACCTATGTTTTCAAATAGTGTGCTGAATTATTTCATGTAGAAAACGAGTACGTAATACTCAGTTTTGAATTTATTACATACTCAAAAATGAGTACAAATACCTCAAAAAATGAGCACACATGTTGATTTGAGTATTTGATGAGTATTTCAATGTTTCAAATTTGAATACCACGTAGTCGGATCCATTTTGACTCGCAATATGTTCAAATTTGAGTACTTTTTCGTCATTTTTGAAATTGTTTTTAGAGCGTACAAAGTACAGGAAGTACTGATTTCGCAAAAGAATGTTTTGCACAAATTTCGACACAATCTTTCGTTTCACACTTTCCGTCTCCCCCAAACGAAAGTTAAACAAAAATCCTGGATTACAGTAATATTTTGCTGGAATAAGTCCGTTAAAAGCAGTGGTCTACATGAACCTCCATGGGTTCACATTGATCTCCAAGGGGTGCGTGTCAATGAAAGAATAAATTCGTGGTTCGTCAGGGTTCGTACGCTCCTTCAAAACTCCTCCATTTAGGAAATTTTTTTTGAAGGGCCCTTCAAACTCCTTCATTTTGGTTTGAACTCCTTCAAAACTCCTTTTTTTTAGTTGAAGACTACATAGTCTTCCTCTATCACAGTAACTTAAAATGCATACTTTGATCGACAACTTAACTTTGTCGCAAGGGCGAAGGTATAAGGGTGATGAAGGGGTGAAAATATTATTAGATGACTAAGACATTTCATAATTGAAGTAAACCAAGCTTAAAGTTAAATGGGGGCTTGGCTATTTTTCAAGTTTTATGATTATTGCATTTCCTTCCACCACACTCTCAACTGCAAAAATCGGTTTCTCTAATTATTACTTAAAGATACATAAGCAGATGTGCTATATTAAGTGATTGTGTTAAAAACATAATTGTTTAGCAAATGGCAGTTATAATATTGTAAAATGGGTCATCCACTAGCGATGTCATGCCTTGAGGGGGAGACGGGCTCACGAAATTGTGACAAGGGGAAGAGAGAGGGTGACAAGAAGTGACATCACACAGTTATTATTACAATATATAAAAAGTAGTCGAAAACTTTGTACTGCATAGTGAATAAAATATGACAACGTGTATAAAGTACAAATTGAGAATGAAAAAAGGTTAAAAAACCAGCAAACAGCTGTTTCGGCACTCTAAAATACAAGTGCCATCATCAGTGCAGTAAAACGAAGACAGGTTCACCCGACTAAAACACAGTCGAGGCAAACAATGGAATGAGAGACGAGTTGTAAAAGATATGAGAGCAGTACCGGAAACAATGACGTCAAGGTTACGTCAGAACTACAGAGGACAGTTGCACTCAGGAGAAAACGACACGGACAAAAAATAAATCAAATAACAGACTTCCAAACATTAGGAAAAGGGGGAGTGCTAGACAAATCATTGACGATTAAATTAGCATTTTTCCATATGTAATATGACTCCCAAAAATCTAAATCATGAATGGACGAACACTCGTGAATAACTTTAGCGGAAGAAAAAATAAAATTATGACCGCAGGACAAACAATGTTGAGCAATAGAGGAGCGTTTGAGATCCTGTTTTTTGACGTAATTTTCGTGTTCTTTTATCCGGAATTTGAGGGATCGTCGAGTCTGCCCAATGTAGGCCAATTTGCACTGGCAAGAAACACTGTAAATGCCCCATTTGTCAAGGTTCTGAACAGGGTGTTTAAGCTGTGAAAATTTTAATTTATCAACAGGAGAAAAAGTGACGGAAAAATGAAACTTTTTTAAGATGCTGTTTGCTGGTTTTTTAACCTTTTTTCATTCTCAATTTGTACTTTATACAAGTTGTCATATTTTATTCATTATAACAATATGTTTATAAAAATGACATGTGACAAGAGGAGGAGTAAGATGAAGCGTGACACTTTGTCACAAAGGGGGTAGAGGGTCAAAGATGTTGAAACAAAAAAGAAAGCGACAACATTTAAGGACAGCCCATTGGTATGTACTCCTTCAAATCCTCATTTTACTCCTTCAAAACTCCTCCAAAACTCCTTCATTTAATTTCTGAAATTGAGTACGAACTCTGTTCGTGAGATGTGAATAGGGGTCCATTACCCTGAACCTTATTCAAGCAAGTTGTCACTGAGATCTGAGCATTCCAAATGGGCTACAGTAAACGAAATAACAGTTCTTACTTATTGGGCATTGACATAACGCCTATTTACAGTAAAACCCCGATTTTTCGTCCCCCGAGTCTGCGTTTTACCGCAGCATTTCACGTTTTTTCCGTCAGGTTTTCCGCATACGGATCATGTTAATTTAACCCGGACAGACGAATTTCCCGCATTTTACGTTTTCCCCCCAGAAGTGGAAAGAAAGAAAGAAAAAATATTCTAAAATAAGCAATTTGTTTCCTTTGGTGCTTTTCTAAAGCTAATCCACGCTGTTGGAAGTTAGTCCATGAAAACAATTGCTGGTCCATCCCACTGCTCCATCCGTAGCCGACCTTATGGACTTTTCGTTCGCCAACGACCGTTGTTTTTTCAATTTTTCATTAAAGAGCTTACAAATAGTGAGAGGCTATTTTCTTAATCATTGAGACCAGGGAGGAAAAAACTTGCGAAGTATTTCAATCTTGGAAGATGCTGCATTTACTTTGAACTCAGTGACTAAACGAGCTGATGTGTGCATCACATGACTTCCTTTTACTCCAATTTAATGTCATTTGCACCATTTTGGCATTTTTAATGTGATTCAATAGTTTACTCTCTAATTATCACCAACAGTGGACAAATTGAAACCAGATTTGAAAAAAAAAATCCGCCAAATTTGTCGCCAAGTTAGTGACAAATCTTGGCGAAATACTGGCGATATATCGCCAAGTTATAACACCACTTGAGTTTACATCAGAATTAACAATGTTTTTCCCCCTAAAAAGAGACAAAAGACCCCTTTAGAATCTCCCGAATGCAACCAAAAGGGGAGGTGCACAACGAGACCCCCACTAGTAGTCTACGTACCAAATTTCAACTTTTTAGGACATACCGTTCTCGAGTTATGCGACATACATACGCAAATAGGCACATACAGACGTCACGAGAAAACTCGTTGTAATTAAAAATTCGGGAATTGTCAAAATGGATATTTCGCGTTTCTATACGTTCTTAGGCACTTATCCACGTGTGGTCGGGTCGAAAAAAAAACTCAACATTCATTCGGGGGTGAGCAAAATCGAAATGAAGGTCGATTTTTGAGTGAACATTTTTTCGCGAACACAATACTTCCTTTTATGTAAAAGGAAGTAAAAATAATCCCCTATAGCGGACTATATTAAACCTAAACGCAGGGATTCGCATGAGTTGAAATGATCCAAAATAGTATGCGCATAATACAGGGTGACAACAAACTGTCGTATGAGTTTGAGGTTTGCACCCTAATACTGTACAGGTTCAAGAGTTTTTATGACATCGAAAAAAAAAAAAAACGAGCTGATGTGTGCATCACGTGACTTCCTTTTACTCCAATTAAATGTCATTTGTCCGTTACTGGCATTTTTAATGGGATTCAATGGTTTACTCTCTAAATATCCCCAACAGTGGCCAAAATGAAACCAGATATAAAAAAAGAAAATTAATTTGAATTTTGACATCTTGAATTCAAATTATGTTTTTCGCAATCACAAGTGTGTGTATGTAGGCGGGTGTGTTTGTGTGTGGGTGTATATGTGTTTGTGTGTAGGGGTATGTGTATGTATGTGTTTGTGTATGTGTGCTGGCATAAGTGTGTGGGTAGTTGTGTGTATGAATGTGTGTGCGTGAATGCTGGGTATGTGTATGTGTGTGTAGGCATATGTGTTTGTGTCTGTGTGCAGACATGAATGTGTGGGTAGTTGTGTGTATGTTTTTGTGGGTGTATGTGTAGGTGTCTGTATGTATGCGTGTGTGTATGTGTTTGTGTGCATGTATGCAGTGCTGTGTGTAGACGTTCGTGTGTGTGTGTGTGTGCGTGTAGTTGTGTATGTATGCGCGTGTGTGTGATATATGGATGCAACCTGGAGACGGCTTTCGCTATAGGAGCAGCATCGTGAGGAGCCGGTCGACGGTGATGGTGCGGAGGGTGGCGGTGGGAAAATAAAATGATAGCACGCCAAAAAGAGCCAAATGAAAGCAATAAGCAATCGTGATTGCTCAAAAAAAAAAAAAAAAAAAACACACCTGTGAACCGCTTCTTCCAATCAACTCTAATTTGAATTCTGAAACTTTGAATTCAAATTATGTTTTTCGCAAGTTGCGACAATACCCAACTCATTGGAGTTATTGTTTCTAGATACGGCTTCTCCCCCCCCCCAAGCATATCCCTCCTCCTGGGTGCTTACGTGTGTATAGTTGAGTGTGTGTGTGACTCACAATAAGCAATCGTGATTGCTCAAAAAAAATCGCCAAGTTGGCGACAAAACTTGACCTACCAAAAGACTGGCGATATATCGCCAAGTGTCAGCCAAATTATAACACCACGTGAGTTTACATCGAAATTAAGAATGATTTCCCCCCAAAAAGGGGCAAAGACCCCCTTTGGGGCATACGAATGCAGCCAAAAAGGTAGGTGCACAGCTAGACCCCACTAGGAGTCTACGTACCAAATTTCAACTTTCTAGGACATTCTGTTCTTGAGTTATGCGACACACATACGCACATATACATACGTGCATACATACGTCACGAGAAAACTCGTTGTAATTAACTCGGGGATCGTCAAAATGGATATTTCGGGTGTCTGTACGTTCCTAGGTACATATCCACGTGTGGTCGGGTTGAAAAAAAAAAACTCAACATTCATTCGGAGGAGAGCAAAACGGTAATTAAGGCCGATTTTTGGGTAAAATTTTTTTCGCGAATACAATACTTCCTTTTTTGTAAAAGGAAGTAAAAATGAAAAGGGGAAAAAAAGAAGAAGAAAATAGGCATTTCACGCAGTCAGGGTGTCAGTATATGCTATTTAAAAGTTACTTTTAAATCGTTTTTGTTGACATGGAAAACGCAAAAAGGAATGAAAATTACTAAACGAAGAATTACAAACATAGCATATACTCATACCATGGCTGCGAAATACCTTTTTTCTTCTTTTTTTCTTCCCTTTTTTTTTTTGAGCAATCACGATTGCTTATTGTTCTCATTTGACTGTTTTTGGCGCCCTATCTTTTTATTTTCCCACCGCCACCCTCCGCACCCTGTCACCGTCGACGAGCTCCTCACGATGCTGCTCCCAATAGCGAAAGCCGTCTCCAGGTTGCATCCATGTCCTACACACACGCGCATACATACACACACCTACACACACACACGCACGCACACACATATACACACGCATACATACACACACACACACAATTACATACTGACACCTACACATTCACACACACACAAACACATATGCCTACACACATACACATACCCCCAGGGGCGGCAAATAGGAGGGTCAAGAGGGGGCGGTTGCACCCCCAAATTTTTCCCTGAGAATAATAAAAAAAATGGCTGAATTCAATTTTGATAACTTAGAAAATTATTTGCCTGCATTTTTAGAACAGAAAAAACTGATAGAGAATAATGGTTTGCCTTAACTAAAGTAATCTCTTCATATGGATTAAATATTTCAAAATTGTGTAATCTATGTTATGATGGTGCACCTTGTATGAGATGCCCGTACTATGTTGAGACTGCGCCATTTTTACACTTAAACTCCGTGTCATTTTACATAAATTTAATACTCATATTATAATTTAATGTTTAGCTAGTAAGTGTTTTAATTCCCCTGTACTAGAAACAGGGGTGCCCACAGGGGGGGATTATGGCGCAAGTTTGCGCCATCAAAAGTTTTTGGGGGGGGGGAATTTTTTTCCCACAAGTTTTGTTTTTCTTTAGAACATGTAACTTTTGATTTTTTGAAATAAAATATATTTTAACTTATTCAACAAGAAATAGATGCATAAATAATACTCTTTCCACGCTAATCTTTCCAAAATTTAATGATTGTGTCTCTTTTTACTTTCTTCTATATCTAATATATAGAAGAAAGTATTGGATTCGTGCAAATTTTCGAATTTCGAATTTTGACGGATTCGAACGTTTTGAGGTGTGCTGAGTTCATTTCGACTATTTTTGGAAAATGTCTGTCTGTCTGTGTGTGTGTGTGTATGTATGTGTGTGTGTATGTATGTATGTGTGTGTGTATGTATGTGTGTCACGTCTGTGTGTGACCAGTTTTTTGTGGCCGCTCTACAGCAAAAAACTACCGCATGAAATCGAACGAAATTTGGTACACATATGTGCCCCTACGTGAACGTGTGCCCATTGGTTTTTTGGCGCGAATTCCTCCAAGGGGGGTGGAGCAATGGGACGTTTTTTGAGTTACGCGTGCTTGCTATTCCTCAGGAAGTAACTGGCGGAATCAAACAAAATTTGGTCCATATGTTGCCATTAACAGGAGCAGGTGCTGATTCAATTTTGGTGTCAATAACTCAAAGGGGGTTGAGCTATAGAACGTTTTTTGTCGTCAATTGTGACTGCTGTATCTCAAGAAATAACGAACGGAATCAAACAAAATTTTTTTGACAAGTAGCCCATAGTGGGTATAAGAGCTGATTTTATTTTGGTGTCAACAGCTAAAAAGGGGGTAGCGCAATCGCCCGTTCTTTTTTTCCATTGTAAGTGCCCTATCTCAAGAAGTAATGCTACGTTCTGGTTGAAATTTGGAATATATGTGAATCCATACGTAAACAGGCTTTGGTTCAATTTTGACTCCAATCGCTCCAAGAGGTGTTGATTTTTTTTTTTTTTTTGCGAATAAAAATGGCTTTATTAATGCAACAATAAGAAAGATAAATCGTAATAGATTGTCGTCTGCGTATTTCTCGTGATTTTAATTGCATGGAAATGATCGGAAATATTATCTCAATGATTTAAAATTTTTAACTGCTGCCATCTTATGTTTGTTAATAAATAAAATATTTGTAATTAATTCAAGCAAGGCTTTTAAAATAACTTTCAATTTTCGCTCTTTGCTTTGCTTTTGCAATAATTCAGACATTGGGATGGTCGTCAAGTTTTTGCATGTGTAATTTTGTTTCTGTTAGGAATATTGCTTCCTCGTCAAGCATGGGGAGGGATCAGAAAAAGGAAAAATATAGAAGAAAGTTTCGTGATGGCCACAAACATACTAGTTTAATAAAGGGAACATCAGAGACGGAATGGCGTTAGTGTCCGTTTCAAAGTTGGATCAGACTATTTGCTTTCTTCTTAATTTATTGTAAATTTTCTGGCAGTAGCAATTCTGCAAGATGAATACGTGTGACAATAATGAGAGGGAGAGAGATCAAAAATAAATATGAAAAAAAAAGTTTTTCCCTATTCTTTATTTATTGTTTGTAATAATTCTGACCACTATGCTCTAGTCTTTGATTCATTTGCACCTTGACAATCGTTAGGAACTAGTTTTGAAGTTTGCGAATAACGTATTTTAAATCCCTCCAATCGACAATTACTACATTTTCTTCATGAACTAGCTTAAGTTTATGTAGAATTTTTCATTTCAATTTTATTGTCACCTTCTCTACCATTTTTAAACTGATTGTTTCAATTTGTCATTAGATGATTTTCATTAAAACTTTCAGTGATGTTGGTTTACGCTGATGGAAGCAGAACAGTCTGTTCTTAAGGTGTTTTAATTACTTTTCGTAAATCATTTTTACTTTCTTCTTTATCTTCACAGAAGGATATTTAATTCGTTAAAATCAGTGGCGTATATATATTAAAATTTTGGAGGGGTCGATATGACCAGAGACTTAGTCCCCCTCTTTTCCCCCTTTTTTACAATCTAAAATTATTGGAAGGCTGTTGTGCCAGCTCTACAATTTTCCGGAGGTGGATAAATTTTTCCGAGGTCATAAAGAAAGGAAGAAAGGGGAGGTTTTAACTCCCTTCGGAACGTTTTTCAAAATTGAAGTTACCATCCGAAATTTCAAATTGAAGTCAATTCTATGCCATCTCAGGAAAGGAAGGGTTCGAGGACAGGCGACTCACCCCTCAGAGGTTTTCGATTTCTCAGTTTAAAAACGTAAGTTCTGGTTCAAATTTTCTTAACTGGAAACATAAAGGCGCTTTCAGCCCATCTTTGGTTGTGAAGTTAGAGCAATGGTGTTGGTTTGTAAACCTTCCTCCGGAATTGCTTTGGAATTGATGTCCTAAAAATGTATTTTAGGCTCTTTTAATGGCGTTAAGAAAAGGAATCAGGAGCTGCCTGCCGTAAATTTGATTACATTGAAGTTTTGAAAAACGCAAATGTTATGACTCGTTGAAAGGGTAAGGTGCTCTCTCTCGGAACTTTTTCGAAATTAAAGGCCTAAAAATTAATTTTTAGTCTATATTTGGTAATGTTAGGGGAAGGAAAAAGATTTAAGAGCTCTCCTGAAAATAAATTTTATTGGCGTTGAGGCTAAAAAATGCTATTTTAAATTGTCTTAAATGATGTTAGGGAAAAGGGGGAGAAATTCGGGATATATACATAAAATATATATAAAAACATATTTGGAAATTATCTTTGAATGCGTTGGAAACAGGTGACGGCAGGAGAGTAATCTTTACCAGAAATTGCTTAAATTTTAAGTTCCTTAAATGCGATTTTAGACTACTGACTAAATTATTGAAGAAGACGCGGGTAGATGAGCTCTCTCTCCCTAAATTTTTCGGAAATTGAAGTTGTAAAAATGGAATTTCTAGTTATCTTTGGTGACATTGGGGAGGACAGTGGGGATCAGGTGCTCTCACATGGACATTTTAAATAACAAAAAATCTAAAAGTGAATTTTAAGATCTCTTTGGTCTCTTGAAGGGGGTCAATGACCCATTTTTGCTTCCTTGCTTGGAGCCGCACTTAAATTTGTTGCCTTCTAAAATTTCCACCCGAGGTACTGGCCCCGAATTTCTGCCACAAAACCGACGCAGCGGCAGAGCATCTTTTTTTTTTTTTTTTTCATTTCGCCACTGGTGAGGAAATAAAAAGTTGCGGACCACCTTTATCTCGGCTGCTCTCTCCTCTTGCCAATTTCTGTTCTTTTTTCATTTTTTTTTTTTTTTTTGGAGCTAAATGCTGGGAATTTATTTGAATAATCACCAACAAAATTATGTTTATTTTTGAAAAATTCTTGATTTTGGGAGGGACCCGGGCCCCCTGAGCCCACCCCTTACATAAGCCTTTGGTTAAAATTCTCGAGTTCTAATTTTTCATGTGTGCTGAACAGCTGAATCCATTTTTGAGGATTTCCAAAAAATATTTGTCACAGAGTATTTGTGTGTGATCCACTTTCTTCGGCTATGCGATTTCAATTTTGGAAAACTTCCAGGAGAGCTCCCAAACTCTAACGCCCGAATAACACCCTCTTTATCATGAAGAGTAATCTAAAACTGCCATTCTAGAACTGAAATTCTGAAAAATGTATAGAAGAGAGCCTCTGATTCTCTCCTCCCCCCCCCCTCTCTCCTTAACACAATCAAAGAAAATCTTAGAATTGCGTTTTTGGAGTATCAATTTCGAAAAACTGCCGGGGGAATGGCACCAAAATTCACCTTCTACTAACATTATCAAGATCTATCAAAACTACAAGCTCGCAAATTTAAGTGGAGCGCATAGGCGGATTTAGAACCAAGTTCGAGGGGGGGGGGCAAGATTTTTTTTTAGTTGTATTGATTACAACTCGTTGGATTTAGACTCTACGTGTCCCTAAGCAATTTCAGGTTTTGGGTCTCTTTAGTAGACCGGACAACTTTTCTGTCGGTGACAAAAAAGGCCATTTTTTTAAAGCCTCCTACTCCCCACTATACTTTAAACATAAGGTCTAAGGTGGATTAGAATATCCCTAATTTTAAGGGGTCCGGGGTTTTCTCCCCCAGAGGAATTTTTGTAAAACAGATATAAAATTCTGCTTTTTGAAGCCTTATAAGGGGTAATTGGAAGTACAAAAATATCGGAAACAAATAGCAAAATATTCTTTTTGCAAATTACAATAATACACAATAAAAATTGTTTTCGGGTTGACAAATCAATGACAGCAGTCCTCGGAGAGAAAAAGCGAGAAAGAAGAGAAGATTATGCATTGTTATTTGCTTACATTGGTTGTCGGTTCAATTTAATTAGTTTTTGATCTTGCCTCCAACCCACCCACAAATACAACAATGAATTAATACAAAATGATCAATAGTAAAAAATGCTTTAAAAGAAATGATGTATACATATAGGTAACAAGAGAGCAATATGCTTCCCATTTGGACAATTCATAATTTATACACTTGATAAGAAATAAAATTGAAGCACACTTTGCTTAGGAATTTCAAAGACTCATCTATAATCCGTTTCAAGGACTCGAGAACAATTAAATTATTAAAGGCACTTCATTTGCCCTTTCCAGTCCCTGAAATTTAGTATTAGATTGTAGTTTTCTATTTTAAATTTAAAAAGAAAAAAAAACTAGATTTCTCATTACAACAACTTTTTTTTTTCAACTAAAAGCAGTGCAAATAACGAAAAAAAAAAATAAATAAAAAAAAAATAGAGGTAGGTTTTTCTCCCCCTGCGCTGATCAGATTAACAATATGCAGTAGACGCAAAGCAATACATAAGAATTTCCAAAATTACTCCATTTGGGAAACAGCAATATATGAAACATGTGAGCCACAAAAATTTATCTCAAGTAATGTGTTACAGAAACGTGAGAACCATGAGTTTTACATTTTTGATGCAGAATGTGGCAAGGAGCTAAATTTGACACATATCGACATTTCTCCCCTTACCCCCCCCCCCCCCCCATATGTTATAAATTAAGTTTTTGGTTTGTAGACACACTTTTCCAAATTTTCAAGGTTTTCAATCACTTTAAAAAGAAATTTACTTTTTCAAGTACTTTTCTTTTTTTTTTTTTTAAGAACAAATGAAGAAATTTTCGGCAGTTGGGGACCTTCAACAAAACAGTTGCCCTAAACTATAGCTAGTTTAATTTACAGGTAAATCCGTTTTTTTTTTCTTAAATCTTTGTTTCAGTTTCTAATTTGTTGAAACAATAGTTGATTATTTTAAGTATTTTCAGCTGATTACATAGCTTGTTCAGCCGATATTTTTTACCCATGTACTTGCCCTAATGGTTTTCAATTCAAAGTAGTCGTTTTCAACACATTTCAGCAACCCGGTGACAGCTTTACTCTTTTGTAATACCAGTGTACGGTGCCCCCCCCCCATCAGAGAAGGACAGTCACTATTTTCTACATCTTCACTTCTGAACTATTCAAAAAAAAAAAGAAAATAAATCATGATTTTTTCTTTTATGATTTTGGAAGATGTGTTGTTACCATGTATCGAGTCCTTCCAAGACTGGGGGGGGGGGGCATTGCCCCCTCTCGTCCCCCCCATAAATCCGCCCATGGTAGAGCGCCCCCTCTGCCTTCCTCCACTCTCGTCGACATTGTTAAAGATCGTCTGAAATTTGACTTTCAGGGCTTCAATTTCGAGAAAATTCCGGGAGAGCTTCCGAAAATTCTTTTTCTTAACGTCACAAAGGTCGGATACAATTGCAATTTTAGAGGATCAATTTCAAAAAACTGCCTGTCTCCTAACCATAGATAGCGTAAAAGAGTGTTCTTAAAACTTAAAGCGCGAAAATTTTCTCGGGGCGAGTCCCCGAATCGCTTTTTCCCTTAACTTTACCACAGATAGTCGAAAACAGATAGTCTAGTTTTTAGAATTAAATTTTGAAAAACTTATCGGAGGAGAGTCCCGAACCCGTCCCCTGTCCCTAACACAACGGTAGATTATCTAAAATTGCGTTTTTGAAGTTTCAGTATTGAAAAATTACCGGGAAGGGGCCAC